>NC_068985.1:124157272-124163999 GCF_001194135.2 Octopus bimaculoides
ATATAACTGCATATACACAGAAGCATTGCATCTAAAGACACTAAGATACTTGTGTATATATAACAGAATCTTATATGCTGGAAAATTTTATATAAAGATGAGAAATTCACCATTCTTTGTTATGGCTTCCGATATATAATATGTGTGTGTATGTGTGTGTGAGTGTGCGCGTGTGTGTATGTGTGTGAGTGTCTTTTGCATGCCTGTGTGTGTGTGTGTGTGTGTGTGTGTGTGTGTGTGTGTGTGTGTATTCATGGGTCGGACGAAATAATGGAATCGGCATTTTTTATTTAACTATTTTTTCCTTTTGGCAATATGTCAAATTCAAAACTGTTTTATTCTGTATATATCTGTTTTATATCATGATATACTCCGCCGTTTTCCTATTTTTCCAGTAATTTACATTGGCATCAGTTAAAATGCGTGATGTCTCTCATTTCCAAAAATGACAAATTGTCGGGGTGCAGATGGCTGACGCTTCAGTCACTGAAACTACTGTTCTCAGATGTACAGTCGATAAAATCATTAGATGTATAGAGATGGTTCTGTGATTATTTAGGCAGTCATATCAAAAAATTATCTTAACCCTTTAGTTATTATGCATGATGGAGTTGACAGCAGGTATTATCTGAATATTTCTCCTTTTCATGTCCACCCAATGGTATAAACATTGTTACCTGATGGGAACGCGGTCTTCCCGGGCTATATGCACCGATGCAAAGGGCTAATGTCATTCAAAATTTATACGAACGACGATAGACCAACTGGATTGCCCTTCCCCTATCTTCACACACACACACACACACACACACACACACACACACACACACACACACACACACACACACACACACACACACACACACACACACACACAATCACTGGATCTCCATATAATAGAAGATTTATGGTGCATTTGGGAGCAGCAAATAAGAAGCTACTTCGTTTGGCTATTGTCGCTGAAAGAGCTAAAACATGTTTTACTTCAAGATTAGCTCAAAATTCCCGTAACAAACCTTGAGACCCTATATGAACCAATTCCTCAACGTTTTAGAGCTGCAATTGCAGCTAAAGGAGGACAAGCTTGTTTCAATTGTTTTGTTCATACATGCATATTTGTGTGAGCGGTTGTGTGGGGGCTTGTGCGGGAGGGTGTATCATTTCGCGGTCGATAAAATAAGTACCAGCTGCACACTGGGGGTGATGTAAAAGACTTAACGAAACTACTGGTTCTGTGCCAAAATTTGAAACCTATGTTTAAAGTAGAACCGGTAGCTTATGGTTTAATTTGAAACAACGTATGTACATAAAAATTTGGATCTAAATTAAATCTGTCTGGAGATGGACGTGTAAAACTAAGATGGCATAATTCAAACATAATGGTTTTGAAAAACTGTTAAGTTTAGGGAAGGCCATACGAATATAGTAAATATAACCTGAAAGGTTAGATTTGAAAGAATTCAGACTTAGTATTGTGGCAAATTAAATCTTTGACATACAACGTTGAACAGAGAATTAAATACATAAAAACGTCAATCTTCGGATGATTTATCATTATAAAACGTAGTTAATGAAAAATATACTTCTGCATGACTGCATATATAAAGCATGTGTGAAAACGGCCTGGAAGTTAGCGTAGGTAAAATAATGCTTCATAATTTTCGTACAAAGTATTCTTATAGAATATTTGGTGATTTGCACAGAAAGGAATATAAAGAATGCATATTTAAAATACCCTTGTCTTACACAAGATGATTCCTTGTAAAAATAACATCTATGTACAAGTGTGGCTGCGTGGTAAGAAGTTTGCTTCACAAACACAGAGTTCCGGGTGCAGCCCCACTGCATAGCATCTTGGGCAGAGTGTTTTCTACTATAGCCTCGGGCCGACTAAAGCCTTGTGATTGGATTTGATTGACAGAAACTGAAAGAAGACTGTCGTGTATATATACATGCATATATATATATATATATATATATATATATATATATATATATATATATATATATGCACGTCTGTTAGTGTATATGCGTTTGTATGTCTTTGTATCTGTATTTGTCCTCCACCACCGCCAGACAATAGGTGTTAGTGTGTTTAGGTCCCCGTAATTTAACAGTTCGTCAAAAAGACCAATAGAATAAGTACCGAGCTTCAAAAAAATTATATATGACTGAGGTCGATTCTTTCGACTGAATTTCTTCAAGACAACGACCCTGGATGGCCGCAGTCTAATGACTTAAACAAGTAAAAGGTAAACAAACGTGCATAAACTGCCAGTTGTAATAAAGAACCTTCCTTGGAAATCGGGCAATAATATTATTATTTTAAAAACAACTTTTTAAGTATTTACAGTAAATTAAGTTAGAAGGAACAACAGATTGTGTAATTTGAATAATCCATGTGTAATTAAAAACTAAAGGAATGTACCAACGAGATATAAGACTGGCTAATGTGTACTTTCTTTTTAAGATGGAAGGATAAGAGAGAAGTTCGCTTCTATTTCTTGCAGATCGAGAAACTGTGTAGATTCTAGAATATTATCAAAGTGTGCAGTTCATTCCGTTCCACACTTTTCTATCAATTTCCTATTCTATCTACCCTCACGGTATACAGTTATTTAAATATACCAACAGCATTTTATAAAACAACAATCAAGATTTTCCGGACACAGACATTCAGGAAAAATACACAATTATTTTTATATGCTTATATGCATTTGTGTGTGTGGCTGCATGGATGGATGTTTGGATGTAGTCATTTTACCGTAAAACTACGATAAAGTCCGGCGTATTTTAGGAAATGTCAGATTACTGTCCGTTTCTTAAATAGCTTATATCGAAAGATGGCAGACGACAAAAGACAGGAGTCTGTTTTGAAAGCGAACATTTCAAAAACAAGAAGATGGCGGAAATTTCGGTTCATTGAGGCATCAATTAAAATCAGAGATGGACAGACAAACGTAGAGTGTGTGTTGTGAGAGGAAGGGAGAGAGAGAAAAGGAGAGAGAGAGAGGGAGAGAGAGAGGGAGAGAGAGAGAGAGGGAGAGAGAGAGAGGGGGGAGAGAGAGGGAGAGAGAGAGGGAGAGAGAGATGAGGAGAGGGAGGGAGATGAGGAGAGAGGGATGAGAAGGAGAGAGAGATATAAGAAAGAGAGAGAAAGATAGGATGAGACAACACTCTCAGAGAGTATATGAAGATGGTGAATTTAATAATCAATATCATTAATGATTACTGGAGTGTATCATTTTTGGCGAATATATGTCTATAGGCAGACACTACAACTGAAATGCAACAATTGCTCTTCGTAGATGGAGAGACTCCGAGATTTGTAGGTTCTACATTGTTGCTTTTCCAGTTGGGACTTAATTTATCTATTCCTGTTCGTGTACTTATGCTTTATCTTCATTCTTTATCTTGTGGTGGCTTTTCATCTCCAGTTAAATAATCATCCCTTGGCCTTCCTGATTGAGTTGTTGAGGTTCCAACAGTCATCATCCTATCTTTTTTCTATATCTACGACAAGGCTCACTGATATCCCTTTTCATTTGTCAAAGCGTTAGGGAGATTTAGCTGCTATGACCTGCATGTCAAAAGATCGACTAGATGATGCTCCATTGTCTCATTAGGCGCTGAGCATACCGAACAAAATGCTTCACGGCAATTCTTCCGCCTTTAGGATCTGAGTTCAAATTCTCCAACCCGTGTGATAAGGGCACACCAGGCACATGCATCACAACCATATGTGCACGACATGATGATTTCATATCAAGATGAAAGGCGCACGACCTACGCTCTGAGTTCAAATTCCGTCGAGGTCGACTTTGCCTTTCATTATTTCGGAGTCGATAAATTAAGTACCAGTTACGTACTGCCGTCATATAATTGACTGTCCCCTTCCCCCAAATTTCAGCCCTTGTGCCTATAGTAGAAAGGATTATTATTATTATTATTATTATTATTATTATTATTATTATTATTATCATTATTATTATTATTATTATTATTATCTGAAACCTCACAGCTTATTTTGCTGGGTATGATGGAAAGTCTCACCTGTCCACAGCCAGCAGACTAAAGCGACACTTGTTTACTGGTCATCCTTCCAGAACCCTGCTAAGAATTCTTGCAGTTGGTGCTCTAACTTCACACTTGCACCAATCTTTTTCAGCCGTATTGGTAGTCGAGTGCTGAGACTTCCAAGTGCACCAATTACGATTAGTATCACGTCTGCTCGTGTTTCCCACTTCGTGTTTCCCACTTCGTGTTTCTCACTTCGTGTTTCTCACTTCAAATCGTCATAGTTGTTTATTTTTTCTTCTTCTTTCACATTGGTCCTGTTGTCACCGGGGCATGCTATGTCGATTATCATACATAGCTCCCAATGGATCATTCTTGCCACATTGTCATGGCGTCTTTTCTATTAGCGTTGTGCCAATTTCGGGCATTTGCTAACGATGTGCCATAGCGTTCCACCCATCTCATAGCACATTCTGCCATTGATAGTGTTGTCTATTCTGCACTTCATATAGTTGGTTGTTAACGCTTGTTTCTGAGCTGCTCATGTGAGTGCTTCTGTCTCCATCTTCAGGTCATTCCTCCTCATTCATAGCCACAGGTCCTCTGCATCTGTCTTGGCGTTCACATTTCTTTCAAACTGACAATAAATTTTCTTTTCCTTCCCTGCTGTTTTTTCTTTGTGCATTTCTTGTTTAAATTTTTCTTTAGTTACACAATTTGCAGTGTTGATGACGCCAGCCTTCTTCGTGTGTTTCAACAGTGGCGCCACGGAATTTTTTATATACCACCCTAGGCTGTTTCCCTCTGCTTCAATACAGTCCGGCAACTAATTAAACATCTCCCACCCTTTCTTCTGGACAAGTACAGCCGATCGATGTCACTCTTAGGGTGGAAGGCTCCGTGTACTGTCAACATTTTTCTAGTCTTGGTATCCATTTTCTTCTCTTCTCTCTTTTGCCATTTTATAACTCCTGTTCCATACCAATGCGAAGCTATTGCCCACATATTAACTGCTTGGATTTTGTTCCATCCATTCAATTTTGAGTACAACACCAACCTCAGTCATTGGAAATACTCCATCCTCAGTTGCTCTTTCATTTCTTTTTCCACTATCTCTTTGAACTACAGGACACCAAGGTAGTTGTATCGTTCCGTTTCAACTTGTTTAATCAGGTCTCTTTTCGGTAATTCTACCCCTGCTAGGAACTGTACCTTACCTCTTTTTAGGTGGATTATTCCGCACTTCTTGAGTAGTTCAAATTCCACTATTATTATTATTATTATTATTATCATTATTATTATTATTATTATTATTATTATTATCATTATTATTATTATTATTATTATTATTATTATTAAGACGGTGAGCGGGCAGAATCGTCAGCACGCCGGCCAAAATGCTTAGTAGCATTTCGTCTGTCTTTACGTTCCGAGTTCAAATTCTGCCGAGGCCAACTTTGCCTTTCATCCCTTCGGGGTCAATAAAATATGTGCTAGTTGAGCACTGGGGTTGATGTAATCAATTTTTCCCCTCCTACCGAAACTGTTGGCTTTGTGCCGTAATTTGACACCATTAACATAAAAGCGGCGAGTTAACAGAATTCTTAGCCCGCCGCACAAAATACTTAACGGCGTTTTGTCCGTCTTTACTTTCTAAGTTCGAATTCCACCGAGTTTGTCTTTCATCCTTTCCGAGTCGACAAAATAACTACTAGTCAAACATTAGGGTTCATATAATCGACTAGCACCCTCCCACCAAAATTTCAAATCTTGTGATTATAATAGAAAGATTTATTTTCATTGGTAATGTCCGAATTTGTAGATCAAGGTATTCAGTTACTTTCAGTATTAAAGTTATTGAGTTAAAATCCCATGCGGGCCAACTTTGTCATAAATTAAGGGATGAATTGTCAGAATTCTTTGAGCATCGGAAAAAATACCTTGCAATATTTTTTCCGGCTTTTGAATTCGAATCCTGCTGATGCTAACTTTGCCTTTTAGCTATCTGGAATCAACAAAATAAAGTACCAGTTTAATACTGGGGTCGAGGTAACCGACTAACTTTCTTCCACTGAAATTCCTGGCCTTGTGCCAAAATCTGAAACCAGTGTTGTTGTTGTTTTTGTTTTTCTTGATGTTGTAGGTTAATGACCTGTTAGAATCGTTGGAGCGTGGAACAAAATGCTTTACGGTATTTGTCCCGACTTCTGATATTCTGTGTTCACATCCCACCGATCAAGTCTGCCATTCGGGTTCGATAGAATAATGTACCGGTTAAATACCAGGGTTGATGATATCGACTAACCCCTTATCCTCAAACTACTACTTTTGTGCTTAAATGAGAAAGCTTTCTAGTACCATCCCAAATTTTTTCAGTCATTGTTCCAATAGAAGAAAGAATTGTTGTAGTTGTTCTTTTTGCTACCGTTGCTGCTGTTGTTGCTGCTGCTGCTGCTGCTGATGCTGCTACTGCTGCTGCTGCTGTTACTGCTGCTTCTGATGATGATGATGATGATGATGATGAAGATGATGATGATGATGATGATATAGAGTAGAGAGCTGGCAAAATCGTTAGAGCAGTATTTGTTCCGGCTTTTTACATTAAACTTGAAATACCATCGACTAAATCAGACACCAGTAGTAGTAGTAGTAGTAGTAGTAGTAGTAGTAGTAGTAGTAGTAGTAGTAGTAGTGGTGGTGGTGGTGGTGG
>NC_068985.1:124164610-124168856 GCF_001194135.2 Octopus bimaculoides
ATATATAATTCATTTAAAATATAGAGATGCCTATAATAGGACATCTACCCGCTAGAAAGAGTAGCAAAGAACTCTATGATTAATAATGATATATATATATATATATATATATATATATATATATATATACGGAAGTTCGAAATGAATATATTTATAAATAAATAAACATATAAATAGACTATGACTATATAGCCTTAACTTTGGCCACTTAGTCATATTCCATTATTCAAAGGATCTTTCTTTCCTGCCGTTGCAAAACTCCATAAATAACACTATTTTAGGATTTCAAAACCATAAGTAATGGGAAGTAGAATAAAGGAAAAACAAAATGAAATTTTTGCATTAAACATAATAATCCCATTTAGAAATTAAAACAAAAACTGTTTCTTGTATCATCGCCACTGTGATCGTTATCGTCAAAGTGGCCATTAATATTCTAGTTGATGACAGCACTGACTTCTGTATCGTCATCATTGGCATCATCATTACCATCGTCATCATCATACCTCTTCTTCTTATTCCTTCTCCTCTTCATCATCATCATCATCAGCAGCAACAGCAGCAGCAGCAGCAGCAGCAGCAACAGCACCATCGTTATCAATGTCATTACGTTTACTGGTCATCATGACAACCCTCATCGAAACAATCATTATCATCATCGTTAGCAGTGGCATCCTCATCATTAATATCGTTGTCTTAATCTACACTATCACCGTCACTATCACCATCACAATCAACTTCATCATCATCATTATCGTCCGCGTCGCGGTCGTCATCTCCATCATCCTCGTCATCAGCATCATCATCACTTCTCTCGAGTAGCTGCTCAAAATGAAATCATATATGGAAAGATAAAACTTGGTCACAAATACCATCATCATTTTGATCACCATTTTTGTCAGCAGCAGCAACAACAACAACAAAAAATTTAGCATTAGCCGTAGTTTTGCGTACAATTTCTACGTTTCCACCATATTTTATTTTCGCGATTCAATATTTATGTTGCTTCACCAAGAATATCTCATTTTTACACACACGCACGGAAATATACTTCTACAAACACACTGACATACGAACTCACCCAGGGACATACACGAAAATTAACACGTGTATAATTTACACAGACACATCGTTACCCACATTTATAATCACATTTTCTTGTGTGTGTGAATATTCATACATACATACAAACGTATATGTGTGTGTGTGTGTGTGTGTGTGTGTGTGTGTGTGTGTGTGTGTGTGTGTGTGTGTGTGTGTGTGTGTGTGTGTGTGTGTGTGTGTGTGTGTGTGTGTGTGTGTGTGTGTGTGTGTGTGTGTACATATATATATATATATGTATGTATACAAGAATAAGGGCAGGGAATCGTCAATTAATAATAGAATTAATAATTAACAATTTTGCCAAGTAGTTCAGTATGAAAAAACCTTTATCGGTAAAACCATTTATCATCATAAATATACAGGGATTAGCATTGAGTTGCTTCTCCAACATACTGAAAATTTAGAAATAGCAGTCAAAGAACTACTGATTCTAAACTACAAATTTTTCTCTAAACGGATGGCGATATTTATGGCACACGTGCCATAAATATCGCCATCCATTTGGAGAAAAAATTGTAGTTTAGAATCAGTAGTTCTTTGACTGCTATTTCTAAATTTTCAGTATGTTGGAGAAGCAACTCAATGCTAATCCCTGTATATTTATGATGATATATGTATGTATATATATATGTATGTATATATATGTATGTATATATGTATGTATATATGTATGTGTGTATGAAAATGTGGGTGCGTTTGTAAGTGTATCTGTGTGTATGAAATGGTTGACGTAACGTGTTGTTAATTCAATATACTGATTATTTTCTTCCTGTAAAAACATGATTTATAATGTAACTTACAGCTCCACATGTGCTATAGATTGAAGATAAGTTACAAACTTTGTAATCAAAAAAATGAATACAAGGAAACACAGTTGGATAATTTGTAAAATAATGTATTACGAAGTTAGATTATAGAAATGTTAATATAAATTGACAATATGCAGACATTGATTGTTTATAGATATGAAATGGCTAAAACATTTTAAGACATCGACCGGATACATCTACTCACTGGTGAGCAAACAAGGGGGTTGTTATGAGTTGCTAGACATAATAGCTAAAGTCTTATTCATTTGTGTTGTACCAGTTTAAAGTTTGGATATGAAATCTTAGAGTATTTCGGGAGAACTTTTTATTTGTCTGCGCTATCAGTATTGACCTAGAGTTAAAGGGAAAATAACAACAGAGGCGTTCGTGTGTACACATTTATGTACGTATGTGTGTATATATGTACGTATCTTCGTGTGAACCTATGTATAGATCTATCTGTCTATCTGTATTATTACTTCTAGAATCGTAGTGCCACCATCATTACCAGCAGCAGAATTTCATATCAGTTTTTCCATACCTGTATTGGTGGAACAAGCCTTTCCCTCCCCCTCTCTCTCTCTTTCTCTCTCTCTCACTCTCTCTCTCTCTCTATTTTCTCTCTCTTTCTATCCCTCTCTCCCTCTCTCTCCCAGGATCTCGCCACTTGTTGCAGTCCCGTCTCATTTGCTTTCTCATGGTCAGCCTTTTGGTAGCAATTGGCAGTGCTTGAATGTGCCGTCACCCTTCTTTCTATAGCTTCCTCTTCTGCTATTCCTTCCACTTGGGTCCTTGGTACTTCTTTAACATAGCTGTCATCATTCAAACGCATCCCATCCAGTCTTCGCTCTTGCACCCTGCAATCGATTCAGTTTATGCCCCCTGTTTATTGGGGATGTAACTTAACGAGCGTGTTCCGTCTTTCGTGCGCGCTAACAATACACCCCCAGTTCGACTCATTTCTTTACAGCTTTTGCATTTCCCCCGCATTTAGTGCTCATACTCATTTACTTACGTGTTTCAGTCATTTTGACTGCGGCCATGCTGGAGCACCGCCTTTAGTTGAGCAAATCGACTCCAGGACTTATTCTTTGTAAGCTTAGTACTTATTCTATCGGTCCTTTTTGCCGAACCGCTAAGTTACAGGGATGTAAACACACCAGCATCGGTTGTCAAGCGATGTTGGGGGACAAATACAGACACACAAACATATACACCTATACATATACACACACATATATATACATATATACGACGGGCTTCTTTCAGTTTCCGTCTACCAAATCCAATCACAAGTCTTTAATCGGCCCGAGGCTATAGTAGAAGACACTTGCCCAAGATGCCACGCAGTGGGACTGAACCCGGAATCAATGTGGTTGGGAAGCAAGCTACTTACCTCGCAAGCCACCCCTACGCTCATGTTTGCCTACTATCCAAAATGTGGATTTGTATACAAGCATCATGCAATCTTACTCAGTAGGAAAATGAATCCCCTTCTTATCAGCGGATGTAAGACTTCCTTTTGCCGCCCCCGCCACCTGTTCTTATTCTGGCTACTGTGCTTTCAGAACAACATGCTTCTATTGCTGATTAAGTCACTTAGGTAACAGAAACCGTGATTACTTCTAAGAAGACACCTGATCACTTGGCAACAACATTTTGTGGATGTAGTTAATATTGTCTACTCTATCTACTCTTCTCCGTCGGCTAAATGCGAAGTCTGCTTCTGTCATCTTGACTGCGATCTGCTATTTTAAATGATCAACAATGGTTGTAAAGTATTTGAAACACAGATAATCTACCGATCCATCTTCAAACGAAGACTTCGTAAACAGAACTTAACTTCAATTTTAGACACTTTTCTAACTGAAGATGTTTCTAACATCGGCACTAGGGTTCGTTTGTCTAAAGACGGACTTGCAAATCACATGAGAAATCATGACGGCATTTACTAATTAAAAAGAGAGCCTTCATCGGCAAAGAACTAGTTGGCAATGTGTGTGTGTGTGTGTGTGTGTGTGTGTGTGTGTGAAAATGACAAGGGGGCTTCCAAAGGTATCTGAAATCCTGGGGCCATTCGTTGTTGAGTTTGATTAGTGTAAAAAGTCACAATTCAGAACCCCACAGTGATTAGTCATTAAGTTTCGTTTATCTATACTGCAACTGTGTTGAGATGACGGTAGGTCTGTCGGGGTGCAGAGAGATGTAGGTATCTCAGTTTATTGTGACTTTTCTTCAAGTTTTTTCCGCGTGTGAAGAGTGATGGCACACTTATCGGCGAGACTTGATACCCTAGACGAAATTTGAACTCAGAACGCAAAAAAAAAAAAGAA
>NC_068985.1:124169085-124172453 GCF_001194135.2 Octopus bimaculoides
ATATATATATATATATATATATGTATGTAGGTATGAATATTCGTGGTCTGATCAATAAATATATATCAATAAATATATATATATATATATATATATATATATATATACCAAAACTTATGTGTTAGTGTGTATGTGTGTGTGATATCTGCATTCGTATGTGTATATACAAATGTATACACAAGTATTTATGCTTGTGTGTGTGTATGTGTGTGTGTGTATGTGTTATGCGTGTATGTGTGTAATGTATGTATGTATGATGTATCGATGTATGTATCGTTGTATGCATGTGAATATGTATTTTAATATGTATCTAAGTATATGTATTTATGCCATCGTTGTAAAAAATGAATAAAAATATGCCGGAGCATAATCGAATATTACAATGGTGAAACAATAATGGCAAGCTGCGCGGAAGGATTCAACACCTTTTAACTTGTCATCCTGACACCACCTTTATATCCAGGACCAACCCACCTTTTATATTTTCTCACTTCTAGACTTTAGCCAATCATACTTTCCAAATTTCCATATACTTTTCTCTCAGAGCTCTCACTTAATTTACTGCATTAAAAAAAATAAAGCAAAGCAGAGGAAAAAATAATGAAAAACTACTAGCAAACAAATAAGAACAAACAATATCTAAATAGTTATTGCGTATTACTAATGGCGGTATCACAAAAAAACACTTCTGCTGGTTGGCACAAAGCAAAGTAAAAACATAATTCCCATATGACTCAGTCAATATGTGTGTATATATGTATTTGTGTGTCTGTGTGTATGCCTGTATGCATATGTGTGACTATCGTAAGCATAAATATAATAATCTGATATGATATAATTTAAAACACATAACAATACCACACTAACAACAAGAACTAAAGTTAGTTATATAGAAAAGTCGATCTTTGAAGTGTCTATGAATCGCATATGTATGTATGTATGTATGTACGTATGTATGTATGTACGTACGCACGTATGTATACACATATTTATAAATATACACATATATATACACACACACACATATATCTATATGCGAAAACATAAATATGTATACATACATATGTACGTGTGTATATATACATACATCTATATATATTCATATATATATATACATATATGTATATCAATATATGGTTGTGCGTGTGTGTGTGTGTGTGTGTGTGTGTGTGTGTGTGTATGTGTGAGTTTATGCGCTATATGCGCACGGAGAAAGAGCAGTAACCCGCTTTACTTGATATAGACATTAGTTTGCGATGATGCTGGAGCACCCTCTGAGCTTATGCATCTGCGCGCGCACGTGTGTGTGTGTGTGTGTGTAAGTATGTATGTATATATGATATATAGTATAATTATAAATATATGCATACATGTATATATACTCATACTTATATATATATATATACATATGTATATATGTTATCAATAACACTCTTACAAAAATATACTTTTCAACCCGCCAAAACGAATGGAGCTTTGGCGAAGAAGAATTGATGACATCTGGCTGCATTCGATGCTCATCGAGTATTTCTGCCTTGAACCGTAAGATCCACTCCTTTTTGTGTCAGCAGATGTGACCAACTTTCTGCTTATCATCTCCTCCTGGCTTCCACTTTAACCCCTCTTTTTTGTCCCATAAAGAGCAAGACGCTCTTCCTGCTGCCTCTCACATTCTGCGCTCTGCCACCCTTCACTCTTTTCCTATCATTCCAATGGCTGTAAACATCTTCTATACTGACTGGATGTGGAATCCCCTTCAGCCAACCTCGAATGGCAAAAGCCAAGACTTCCATCCCTTCTGTCTACAACTCTGCATAAGGTGCTTGTACTTATCGCCCTTCCACTCGTAATCCTGACCACACCCGTTTTCCCATGAAACTTTAAAGCCCAATCAAGTTTATTTTTCTTACTATTCATCTGGCCTCAGGGTTGTATGAACGACCTGGAAAAACTGCAGTCTCCTCCCTAGATCCGAAAATCGTGTCACTGCGACGTATCAGCTCCTGGATAAAGCTGAAACGGTTAACCATGTATTCCCTAGAACGAAAGCGGGTAAGATTTATAGTGATATACATCTGGAAAATCCTAGAATGATTTGTACAAAACTCTGACATTGAAAGATATACATACAGCAGAACGGGGCGCGACTGCCTAGTGCCAAAGGTCCCAACATCTTCATTAAGATACAGGACTAGATATTGCAACAGCTTGGATTTCAAAGGCTTACAGCTCTTAAACATCGCCCGTAAAAGCCTAACAGACCTGCATGGGGTGGATGTAGGTGTTTTCAAATAAAAACTGAGTATCCTCTTGTCAAGAGTTCCGGAAGATCTTACCTCGCAGCAGGAAACGCAGAGAAGGGCAGCAGCACCAAACTCCCTCATTCACCAAATGCCACATATCAGTGGAGGTTTCAAGTAGTGAAGTTATAGCAAAGCTAACGGCGATGCCCCAGTATGGCAGCAGCTCTCGTGATGAAACTAGATAGATAGATAGATAGAGATAGATAGAGACAGACAGACAGACAGACAGGCAGACAGGCAGACAGACAGACAGACAGATAGATAGATAGATAGATAGATAGATAGATAGATAGATAGATAGATGCACCACACACACACACACACATACACACCACCACCACCACACCACACCTTTGTGCACGCGTGCAAGCGTTTTAAAGGGCTTCGACTTTTGCACGCTTACATCATATCTACCAGCTTTACTTTCTCTCCATAACGGAATGTTCGTACACCCGCTGTGTGTTCTGAATGTTACATAACTGTATAAAAATAACTGTAGCTGTTTATATTGTATAAGTTGATTGTTTCCTTTGTAAATTCTACAAGCTCGTTAACGACTGCTCTCGCCCGATATCTATGTCAAATATCTGATTTATACATAGATACACGGGTAATTATAATTCATATCCTGTTGCTTCATTGAATTTTGAACATAGAATTTCGGTGCAAAACTGGTCTGTAGTTTAATCGGTCTGACTGCTGCTGGTCCAGTGGAATCGAAATACTTACGAATCTCATGTCTATGAAGGAAGGTAAATAATGTTAGATTATCCAGTAAAGCGTTTATAATTGATACTTTGTTGGTTCTGGACGTTTAGAAAAGCTGTGGTATAATCGGTAACACAGCTGTCCAGTAAACAACAGATACGGGTTTCGAGCATGGAAAATGGTTCTGCACATTTCTTCATTCTTATGTTATACTTATAAATTGTTTTATATTACGCACGCGCACGTACGCACACACACACTCAGACAGACAGGCATGCAGACAGACAGACAGACAGACAGACAGACAGACAGAGAGGTAGATATATATATATATATATATATATATATATATATATA
>NC_068985.1:124177054-124177536 GCF_001194135.2 Octopus bimaculoides
TGTGTGTGTGTGTGTGTGTGTGTGTGTGTGTGTGTGTGTGTGTGTGTATATATATATATATATGCATGCATTGACAAATATGTGTCTATATATGAATGTATATATGTATATACGTGTATACTCCTTTACTCCTTTACTTGTTTCAAATCGATCCCAGGACTTATTCTTTGTAAGCTTATGTACTGATTGCATCGGTTCTCTTTTGCCGAACCGCTAAATTACGGGGGCGTAAACACACCAGCATTGGTTGTCAAGCGAGGTTGGGGAGACAAACACAGACACACATACATATATAAATGTACATATATACGACGGGCTTCTTTCAGTTTCCGTCTACCAAATCCACTCACAAGGCTTTGGTCGGTCCGAGGCTAGAGCAGAAGACACTTGCACAAGGTGCCATGCAGTGGGACTGAACCCAGAACCATGTGGTTGATAAGCAAGCTACTTACCACACAGCCACTCTTGCGCCTATATATATA
>NC_068985.1:124180495-124183928 GCF_001194135.2 Octopus bimaculoides
TAGAATTACGTTTATATACACCGCTTGCAAATAAATGAATTCCTGTAAAACCGCTATCATGTCCTTCGCCATTGTAAATCGCCTTCGTACCAACCACACCGTCTACCTTGTGTTCCCCTTACCTTCATTGTTAATATCTAGCTCTACCTGCAGTAATCAACCCTCTCCCCACACCTATCACCTCTCACTCCAACATCGGTATCTACCTACCTCAGCATATGTTCTACTTCTCTTCATTATTAATATCTAATTTTCTTTAGTCATTAACTCTCCTGCCACATCTAATACTTCTCTACAATCAGTCCCACAACTACCTCTTTCGACATTAATATTAACAACACTAATGTCATCTTCTTAATCCCACCCACTCTCTCGACTTGCAGAAACAGCTGCCAAATTTCCCCCAAAACCACACCGTACAGTCTTGGAAAGCGATACAATCTATATCATGATTTTAAATTCTCTTGCACATATAGCAATAAAGGACGAAACGGTAATGGCTGGAATACCTCTGATTATTGATTTTTTTTTTATCAGAGATGATTTGGCCTTAAACAACAAAAAACACCACAATAGCAACATCGATTTCTAATGTTCCCGCCAAACCCCTATCATCGCCGTTACTAATAGTAACACCTGGACTATCAAGGAAAGCCACGGCCACCACAACCAACAATAATTATGCAATATTTCAACGACATATTAGATAAAATAGTTGGGTAATGTTATTCCGGACAAAAGCCGTGTTGGAATGCCTTCTGACCAAAGACTGCTTGACCAGCGCTGATGTAGGGCTGAACTACTGCCAATATCGATAACAGTAACAACACATAATGCAAATACATGCTTCAAAGATATGAACACAAACATTGATAATGCAAACATAACCGACAAGACTGAAAGCCATTATTTACTTCAAACCGCCATGACTCTCACTACCACGATCATCATTATCTCCACCGTAAAGTTATTATCATCATACCATAAGCAATATTATTATCGCTACCATATCCACCATTATCGCACCACAAGTATTACTATTATTATCACCACGTCAACCATCTTCGTTGCTACCATACCTATCAGTATCACAACTACGACCATTATTATTACAACGATCATCGTTATCACTACCAGAGCCATCATTATTATCACTATCATTATAATTATCACTGTCATAATCACCATCTCTGCCATAACTATCCTTATCATAGCTATAAACATTATCATCTCTACAATAACCATCATCTCTGTCACAACTATAATTTTCATCTCTACATTACTACAACGATCATTATCTCTACCACAACTATATTTATCACAACCGTAAACATTATTATTATGAATACCACAAACATCATTATTAGCATTACCATAACCATCATTATAATTACTACCCAGAGATCTCACCCAGAGATCTCACCCAGAGATCTCAAGAGGCAACAAGTTAGAAGTTCATGTTGGTATTATGCCTAGGGTGCCATATATTTGGTTTTGTACATAGTGTTGTTCTAGAGAATGTTTAAGAAACCATAAGAAAATTATGTGTTTGTTTTAAAATTTGAGATTACATAGAAAGTATTTTGCGTAGGATATGGGCAGTTCACATGAGCAGTATCTTTTGAATTTCTGCCATTTTAGGTTTTCCTGGTACCTGAGCTAGATAGCAATCAGCCCCCTTTGCTATCATTGCTAGGGCACCTATGACAACAAGTATTGTTTTAGTCTTCAAGTTCTACATTTTGCTAATTTCTATTTAAAGATCCTTATACTTGCTCAGTTTTTAGTAGGTCTTGACAGATACGTTTATATCGATTGGGACAGTCATATCAATGAGGAGGCATGATTTTTGTCTGAAGTCTTTCAATATGATGTCTGGCCTATTTGCATCTATCTTTCTGTCAGTTTTAATGGTGAAGTTCCAGAGGAGTGAGATGTGATCATTTTCAATATTATTATTATTACCATAACCATCGTTATCACTAACACAGCCCTCATTATCAATACCACAACTGTCATTATCATTGTCACAAGCAGTGCAATTATTTCAGCTACCACAACCACCAACTTTAACATTGTTTTCGGGGAGTGGATAAATCGATTACATCGACCCGTGTTCAACTGGTACTTATTTTATCGACCGCGAAAGGATGTAAGGCAATGTCGACCTTGGTAGAATTGGAACTCAGTGCGTAAACACGGACTAAATGCCGTTAAGCATTTCGCCTGGAGTGCTAACGATTCTGCCAGCTCAGCGCCTTACCACCAACATTAAGATTAGTTTCAAATTTTGGCACAAGGCCAACAATTTTGGGCGAAGGAGTAAGTCGATTACATCGACCCCAGTATTTAACTGATACATATTTTATCAACGCCGAAAGGATGAAAGGCAACCTGGGTGGAACTTGAGCTCGGAACGTGAGGACGGACAAAATGTCGCTAAGCATTTTGCCCGGCGTGCCAACGATTCTGCCAGCTCACCACCTTACCACCAACATTGATATTACCAACAATAACGCATCAGTGGAGTAGCCTTTATAAAGGAATTTGACTTACTAGAAATAGCAACCAAACTTCTTGAAATCATATTATACTATCTGACAAAAAATGGTCATATTGGATAATATAATCAAAGAAACATTGGCAGGATAAAAGACGGCAAGGTTACAACTAGAATGCCTTTGATCGTATGCTAAATCATCACTGATTTTGTGGCATATCCTCATCAACAACAAAATCTTCATGTCAATCTTGATAATTGCCACGCATATCCTCATCATAATCTCTGTTATTACTATAAATGCTACCACCATCATATACATATTTACTATGGAGTTACTGTGTGTTGTTCGCACAACGTGCCAGAAACAGCAACCAAATCTCATTCTCAAAACCGCCATCTTCGAAAAGGAAACGACACATTAAACGGTCATCATAAACAGCAGCAGTATCAACGGGTATGGCTTGCTCTCGGCAGGTTCATAGATTGCTGTACTGCTACCCTTTGTTAACAATATATATGTATAGGTCGAGGATCCAGTCCCCTCCATGTTTGACGGTGGACCCCTACGTGATTTGAACTCAGAATTGAACGAACAGAAACAAATAGCACCAAGTAGCCAGTCCGTCCGTTGCTCTAACAATTCTGCTAGTTCACTGCTCTAAATTGAGACTATCAAATCCGAAAGGATGAAAGGCAAGGTGATATGGGCTAGATCTGAACTCGAAACGCAAAGAACCAGAAGAGATTTCGTTTAACGCTTTAACGCTCCTATCAATTCGATGCCTTTTTCCTACATATGTTTCTAAAGGGACAGCATGGTAGTAACGCAAATACCAATGATCATAGGTGTTCTCGGTTCGATCAGGTTTAATCAGGTAGTCAGCAACAACAACAACAACAACAACTACTACTACTACTACTACTACTACT
>NC_068985.1:124183938-124185170 GCF_001194135.2 Octopus bimaculoides
CTACTACTACTACTACTACTACTACTACTACTACTACTACAATAAAAACAACAGCAATTCAGCCATTATACTTATTCTGAACATGACAAACATTTTCTTCCACAATTCCGAACATGGCAAACAATTCCTGCCACAACAATTCACCACGACAGTCACCACTAATGTCACCACTAATGGTCACTTAATGTGAATGAAGTACATTCTACACTCACGAGATAAAGTGCATGTTGAATAATGTAGTGATATATGTATATATAAACAGATGTGATGGTCATGGCTCGAATGCATTTGATCATTGGTCGACATGATCAGGCTTGAGCTGGGGTTAAACAACAGCAACTTCACTAAGATTTTGAGCCAATGAAAAAACCACTTCATGATCCTGCAATAAGCTAGAATTAGCAGACAAATCTCCTCTAGATGACACTAAATCGTGTTTAAAGACAGGAGGACATGTCGGATAATAAGATGAAATTTGAGACGGGATGGTCATTACTACGAGAATTATTAGCACCATCAACAACACAACTAATGCCACTACTTCTACTACTACAAATACTACCACCACCACCACCACCACCACCACAACTACCACCACCACCACCACAAAATCATCATTCACCACACTACTACCACTGATAGCACTATTACCACCACCAACAACAACAGCTAACAACGCCACTGCAACCAATACAACCACTAATACCAACGACTACTACTACCACTACTACTACTACTACTACTACTACCACTACTACTACTACTACTACTACTACTACTACTACCACTACTACTACTACTAGTACCACCACAAACATGAATAGCATCAACCACTGACACTAAGGATACAACCACTAATAAAAGCAGCTTTATCCACCACCACCACCACCACCAATACCACTATCAATATCATTACTAGCACAAAAAAAACAAACATCATCTACTACACAACAGCAACAACTACTACTACTACTACTACTACTACTACTAATAATAATAATAATAATAATAATAATAATAATAATAATAATACTGCTGCTGCTACTTCCGCTGCTGCTACTACTACTACTACTACTACCACCACCATCTCCAAAACCACTATTAACACTGAGCAACGTCAATGGTCACTACCACTACTTTTAATACCACCACAAACACCGAAAAGCATCAAATACCACCACCATTACTACCACTACTAATGCTAGTGCAAACGACGCTAACGCCCCCCCCCT
>NC_068985.1:124185268-124188849 GCF_001194135.2 Octopus bimaculoides
GGCCGTATCACTGAACATCATATAGCGGAGTCTATATTATATAGACTGAAAGATCAATACATGTAAAATACTGGTTTGTAGCTTCACAGACAAGCGTCCACGTCCTCCAAGATCTGTGTCACCGGAGTACTCCCCTTCCTTACACCACACTCCTTGTTCGTATACAGATTTTCTACCATAGCCCCTCCCCCCTCTCTCTCTCTGCTTCTCTTTCTCTCTCTCTCTCTCTCTCTCTCTCTCTCCCTCCCTGACTGTATTTCTTGTATGCTGATGTAATGGTAATATTATTCTATGAAAGAAGCAATACACTACGTAGTAGAGTATCGGTTATATTATCTCTCTTTTTCTGACAATTTCTCCATTAACCAGGGGCTTTCTCTCGCTCTGTCTATGTGGCTGACTGTCTGTCAATGTCTCTATCTATCTAGCTAATTATCTATTGGTCTAACTTCTAAGTTATATGTGACAGACATATGCACACGTACACGCGCGCGCACAAACACACACGCACACACACGCACGCACGCACACACATACACATATTTGAAGCATTACTTCGAATAAATGTATGTCTATATGTCTATGCTCTCTTTGCAAATTCGTGTTTGCGTACGTATACATACATACATACATGCATGCATACATACATACATACATACATACACGCATACATACATACGTACATACATACATGCACGCATGCATGCATGCATGCATGCAAACAAACAGATAGCTTATCTATCTATTCACCTGCCTATTTATACAAATAAACATTTATATACTGTAGCATACCCGTGTCGTCAAAAATGCCGACAATTTTATTAATGATAGAAAATAGCGCATCAATATACTGGGGCAAACCATAAATAAATGTTAGAAATCTAACAAATACATGTACATACAGAGGATTGAAACGCATGAAGAAACAGACACGATTGTAACGTATCGGTTGAAATTATCACCCACATAATGCATGTGAGTATGTATATCTACAAACACACGCTTTCACACACACACACACACACACACACACACACACACATACACATACACACATACACACATACACACAAAAACAGACATATGTACACATACAAACATATATACGTATTTATACGTATATATATATATATATGCACATATATATATATATATACGTATATATATGCACATGTGTGTGTTTGTATTTATATAAGCATACATACATACATACATACATACATACATACATACATACAAATACATATATACATACATATAACATTTATATGTACATTATACGAACGATAATATTTTGAAAACAAAAGTGATATTTAATTTCACATATATATATTTGTGTGTGTGAGAGAGAGGGGGGGAGAAGGAGGGAGAGAAATATTTCCTACAGATTTTTACATTTTAATTATCATCATTCCTTCATTATCGTTGTTGTTGTTGTTGTTGTTATTGTTGTTGCTGTTATTGTTGCTGGTGGTGCTGGTGGTGGTGGTGGTAGTGGTGGTAGGAGTAGCTGTGGTAATTGAACTTTAAACCCGAAAATAAGATAATTTTTACTGACTTTTCTCTTAAATTAGCTAGTATTTTTCCTGCTATCGTCATAATGAGCACCTTTAATATTGTTGTTATTCTTAGTGTCAATGGTCGTAGCAGTAGAAATAGTACCTCTAAGTATGAGCATCATTGTTTATTTAGCTTGCGTTGGAATTTATTAGTAAAGTTCTTTTCTCTGATTTTTTTCTTTCAATTTCACTTGGACTGTGTAGTTACCATTCTACTAACTACACAGTTTGTACAATGAGTTACAAAACAATGAGTCAAGAGAGAAACAACGAGATACATGACCGATGTTCTAACAGCGCTGCAAATCCACAACCCTGGAAAGGATTATAAGCAAAGTTGATTGCGTGTGTGTGTGTGTGTGTGTGTGTGTGTGTGTGTGTGTGTGTGTGTGTGTGATAAATTTGCTTTCCATGCTTTAGGAGTATATCTATTAAATTCAACAGAACTGACTTCATTCAGCTCATGTATAGACAGAATTGATCTCCGTGGATGTGTGTTTGAAAGATTGCCTTGCTACCACATGGTTCCAACTTCAGTCTCACGGCATGGTACATTGGGCTTGTGCCTTCTATTATAGCCCTTAGCCGAATAATGCCTTGTGAGTGAGTCTGGTGACCGGAAAGTGTGTAGAAACCCGTCGTTTATGCAAGTGTGTGTGTGTGTGTGTGTGTGTGTGTGTGTGTGTATGTGTGTGTGTGTGTGTGTGTGTGTGTGTGTGTGTGTGTGTTTGCATCTATAACTGTGCTTATACATGGCTACACTACCGCTTGAAACCGGTGTTGGTTTGTTTACTTACCGGGAACATAGCGGTTTCGGCAAAAGTGATCCCATAGAATAAGTGTCAAACTTAAAAATATAAATACTGTAATCGATTCGTTCGACTGAGCTCTTCAAGGTATGGCATTAATCCAATGACTGAAACTAATAAAGGATTAAATAAAATAGGGACGAAATATCGAAACCCTAATTATGGTCTTATAAACTAGGCATATAAACTAGGCTACTCTTGGTTAGGCTTTGCAAACCATGTCTATCTTACTCTTCAATAGGCCGTATCAGGTGTTTTGGAGAATTCAGTATCCTAAAAGAGGAGGAAAATTACTCAGCTACATTGATGTTAATGACAGGGGCGTCATACAAAAGGTAAATGGGACAAAGATTCCTGATTGTGAAGCATATCTTTGTTGCAGCCACTTGAGAAGGAAGTTAAATATATTTTTTATATATGCATCATCCTCAAACTTCTGTTTCGATCTAAATCAACCACACAAAATTTCCATCCGCTCCTCCCTCCCACTCTCTCTGTATCATCTCATGTTTTCTGTCACACTATCCTTTTATGTTACTAAGGTATTAAGTCAGGGAAAATGAATTGCAAACATCATCGAGATGTGAGCTCCAATCTAAAATAATATGACAAAATATTCGGCTTGTTTATCAAGACAAGGAGATGAGAGGCTGGGAAGTGCTAGCAATCCTTCCAAATTCTCAGAATCTAACTTCAGGCGTTACAAAACATGGCTTTCTCAATGATATGCGTAACATTCATAATTCATATGTTTACCCACAGCAAGTAGTAGGCACACATATTGCATAACAGATACACGCGGACATTTACACAACAATATACATAGATATATTCGTGAGCATAAGATTATTGCATGTTTGTAAATGAATACACGCCTTATATAATTCTCTTTCTATTGCTAATAATAAATCACTCGCTATTTTAAACAAACAACTACACTTTTCACGCGCATATACACAATACGCACAGATTCGCAGGTGTACATATGTATACGTGTGTATTATGCGCGTATCTGTGTGTGTACGTCTGTGCATGTGTGTGTGTGTGTGTGTAAGCACATATACATCTGAAATTATTAACGTGTTCACAATATATAGTATACTTATATAGCTATAGATATATATGTTTATACACACACATACATAGACACATATATGTATGCATACATACATATATATATATATAAATATATATATATATATATATATATATA
>NC_068985.1:124189083-124190717 GCF_001194135.2 Octopus bimaculoides
TATATATATATACTGAATTATATATTTATGAACTGAGAGTTTTACATCAGAGATTAGTAATTGTACATTCATTACAGTCAATGTTGCGCCAAAAGAACATGGCTTCACTTCCGGCGCTGGCATATTTAGCCCTCTACCGTTAACGTTTCCAGTTTTCCGCTTGGGACATGTGTGTGGTTATATATATATATATATATATATATATATATATATATGAGTATACATAGCTACACTTGTATACAAGTATATGTGTGTATACTTGTGTACATATACAAGTATATGCGTGTTTGTATATATATATATGTGTGTATATATATATATATATATATAAATACACACGTATATATATGCGTATATTTATACATATATGTATATATGTTCATATACACATATTAGTAAATATATATATACATGTGTGTGTCTGATCCAGAATTATGTAACATCTGCCTGCTGTACAGATGTGTGTGAATTTTATGAAAGGATTACAATGATCTATCACACAGACGGCTGATCAAAATGATTCGTGGGCTACTGTGTTATTACTACGATTATTGTCTGTCTATATACAGCTCGCTGGCTTAGACCTCTAGCTATATAATAGGCACCATAGTAATAGATTTTTCTGCCTGTAGCAATTGCACCTCAGTTAGATTCGTTGTAACATTCTAAAATGAATTATAATCGCACAAACTCATTTATCATCTCTTCGCCCTATAAAGCTATGAACTCTTCGCTCGCTCTAAATATCTGTGAACTCGTTCCTGACGATCAAAAAAATAGGAAAAAGAAAAAATCGATATGTCATACATATCTACGCCACTTCCTTTGTTTTCTATAATTTCTATCTTGCATTTTTGCTTTCTTTCTCGAATTCTTTCCCTGTTTGTATTTTCACGTTATTTTCTCTCACTCTCCCACTACCCCGTCTCTCCCCCTCTCTCTCTCTCCCTCTCTCCATACTCTATTCTTCATATTTTATTTGTTAGTTTTTTTTCTTATTAACCAATATCACTTTTGTAATTCATTCCATTCTCTTTGGTTTTACTATTTACTTATTCTTCCTTCTATTCTTATCCCTTTTTCTTTTTACCTCTCTCTTTCAACAGACACACAGACACAAATACAAACACGTTCACACGCGCGCATAATTAATTGCAAGTTCACTCAACTTCACATTACTCAAAGTTTCCTAGGCACACGTAATAAGGATTTGGGTGAAGCGGTTAATAGCCAGTTACAACTCCAACTCCAACTCAGTGCTACTTTTTTGCGTTTGTTCAGTTATCTGCGCCCATATACAAGCATACACCTACACATATTTATTATTATTATTATTTATTTTTATAACGTGCTTTCACTTCACTACCGAGCGCAGCTCTGTGCGCCTTGGGTATGTGCTGTGGTTTGCTGTGGTGCTCTTATGTTTACTGTATTGAAACTGTTTTGCGTAGAATGTGTGCAGTACCCAGTAGTGCAATTTTCTGTATGTTATATATATTTGTAAGTCCTGGTGTTTTTGTTATGTATTTGTCTGAATATTTTTTTTATTATACCTAAGGCACCTACTATGATAGGAATTGTTTCTGTTTTTAGATTCCACATTCGAGTTATCTCTATTTCCAGGTCTTTGTATT
>NC_068985.1:124193717-124194579 GCF_001194135.2 Octopus bimaculoides
TGGCATCTTGGGCAAGTGTCTTCTACTATAGCCTCGGGCCGACCAAAGCCTTGTGAGTGGATTTGGTAGACGGAAACTGAAAGAAGCCTGTCGTATATATGTATATATATGTATGTATGTGTGTGTATATGTTTGTGTGTCTGTGTTTGTCCCCCCAACATCGCTTGACAACCGATGCTGGTGTGTTTATGTCCCCGTAACTTAGCGGTTCGGTAAAAGAGACCGATAGAATAAGTACTAGGCTTACAAAGAATAAGTCCTGGGGTCGATTTATTCGACTAAAGGTGGTGCCCCAGCATGGCCGCAGTCAAATGACTGAAACAAGTAAAAGAGTAAAAGAGTATACATGTGTGTGCGTGCGTGCATATATAAATGTGTGTGTCTGTGTGCCTGATTGCCTCTGTGTGTATGTGTCTATATGCATGCATATAAATATATATATATGTGTGTGTGTGTGTGTGTGTGTGTGTTATGTATATAGAGAGATAAACATAGATATAGATGTAGATACAGGAAAATTGGGTTTCTTTACACGAATAGAAGTACAAATAAGAGAAAACTGAGGAAAAATTAAAATAAAATTGAAAACAAAACTTTCGTGGGGAGAGTAAAATAATTGATAATAAAATAGTAGTAGTAGTAGTAGTAGTAGTAGTAGTAGTAGTAGTAGTAGTAGTAGTAGTAGTAGTAGTAGTAGTAGTAGAAGCAGCAGCAGTAGCACCTGGAGAGAATTGGGTGGCTGATAACAAGAAAATCACCAACTACAGCTACACACAAAGAACAAGCAGAGAAATGGTTGGATATAGAATTTACTGGTAAAATATTTAGAATCACACTTTGTGATAAAAAAAAAAAAAAAGTG
>NC_068985.1:124194589-124195422 GCF_001194135.2 Octopus bimaculoides
CATACATACACCCACATACACACACACACCATATATACATACATACACACACGTATATACATACGTATACATGCGTGGGTACAATTATATTTAACACATTCATCGAAATATCTTTGCTGCAGAAACTATCCAGAAAGAGCAATCCTCTTTATATACATTGCACGCAAACAACACATCGCTGCTCAATGAATGACGTCACTGAATCGGAAAAGAATTGCATTTCTGCGTCTTTATGCACCATCCTGAAAGTTTAACGAATCCGTTTATATTTAAACAACAAATAGGATATCTGTCGATGTGCTCAATGCTTGTTGCAGTCGGAAGTAATCAAAGAGAGGCGCATGAAGCAACATTGACTGAAAATAGGCGTGTACAACTATATTTAATATGTTCGTGTACACTCGAACGTAGAAAGAACTTCGCTTCGGAAACTGACTCGCGAGAAAAGTTCTCTTCATAGCTATCTATGTGTGAAGATATAACCACATATACATACAGTAGTGGCTGTGTGGTAAGTAGCTTGCTTACCAAACACATGGATCCGGGTTCAGTCCCACTGCGTGGCATCTTGGGCAAGTGTCTTCTACTATAGCCTCGGGCCGACCAAAGCCTTGTGAGTGGATTTGGTAGACGGAAACTGAAAGAAGCCTGTCGTATATATGTATATATATGTATGTATGTGTGTGTATATGTTTGTGTGTCTGTGTTTGTCCCCCCAACATCGCTTGACAACCGATGCTGGTGTGTTTATGTCCCCGTAACTTAGCGGTTCGGTAAAAGAGACCGATAGAATAAGTACTAGGCTTACAAAGAATAAGTCCTGGGGTCGATTT
>NC_068985.1:124196189-124201026 GCF_001194135.2 Octopus bimaculoides
ATAAGTTCTGGCATATGTGTACACACACACACACACACACACACACACACATACACACACACACACACACATACACACACACACTCACACTCACACACACACACACGCACGCACACACACACACACACACCCATACACACATATATATTGTTAATGTCAGAAACTTAGAAACTTCGGGAGAACGCGAAATAATTATCTTTTGGAACAACAAAATTCGAAGTGGATTAAGCAACTTCAACTTTATCGACCCAAAGGACTTTTTAACCCAATATTTACATGTTGTGATATATAGCGTTGTCTGCTTCCAGCTCCACCGTTCCCGAATAGAGAATTGTGTGTGTGTGTGTGTGTGTGTGTGTGTGTGTGTGTGTGTGTGTGTGTGTGTGTGTGTGTGTGTGTGTGTGTGTGTGTGTGTGTGTGTGTGTGTGTGTGTGTGTGTGTGTATGTATGTATGTATGTATACACACACGCACACGACTGTATGTATATATCCTTTACTTCGTTTCCAGGAAACGTTTTTGAGCACGCTTACAAAAGCCCAGATTTCATTATGTCGGCTACGGCGTAGTGATACCAACCTGCAACAGCAGTTTTGTGGGATCGTACCGAGCTGTGTCGACATAGCGTAGGATGATTACAGTAGAAATAATCAAAATAATTCAAGAATGGAATTTATAATTCTATCCTTAGATTATTTATATTATTCTTACTACATGTATACATGTATACATGCATGCATACATACATACATACATACATGCATACATACATACATACATACATACATACATACATACATGTATGTATGTATGTATGTATATATTAAAGCCAGACAGTAGTGTCAATTAAATCAGTATGGTGCTTATGAACAGTAACGTTCTTCACCAATAACTGGCGTCCCCTCTAGATTTCATTTACCTAATTTCACTCGCAACAACAAAAACATCAATAATAATAAATATTTTTTAATAATAATAATAATAGAAGAAGAACATGTATTTTACCACACACACACACCCATTATGTGTATTCATAAAGACACACATTTTAGATGCATGTATGCATATGTTAGTGTGCGGAGAAATGTATAGACACCCGTACAAACATATGTTGGGAAATTTGCATACATGCCTAATGTGCGATCGAAATCAAAAGCACAGAGTTGCGACACGAAAATATTACGTACACAGCTATACCTGCGCTTGATAGATTGATTGATAGGTTCATGAATGAAGCTTAGATTCGAAAATATGAGAAAATATTTTTTCGATCAATATTAAGGATATTGATTTTTTTTTTCTTCTTTTTACAATATCACATTCAGCACATTTTCGAGGATGATTATGAAAGTTGCTTGAATTGACAACTAGGCAAGAGCGTTTACACACACACACACACATACACACACAAACGCGCATATAAATATATATATATATATATGTGTGTGTGTGTGTGTGTGTGTGTGTGTGTGTGTGTGTGTGTGTGTGTGTGTGTGTGTGTGTGTGTGTTGTTAGCGTGTTATCCATTATCAGCTATGATAAGACAGACATGCTATGACCAGTTCTTCCTGACCGTGAACAGGCCTTCTTATTCACACACTATGTGTTCAGTAATCCTCGAATTACATCATCTAATAAGGACTTCCTTTTCTTTTAAGATGTTTTTTTTTAAACTTTTACCAGAGTTTAGCTACTATGGCGAAATGCGTGAGCAATTACACTGGGCCTCCAGTGGACAAATATATAGATTAGATAGATAGAAAGACGGATTAGATAGATAGATAGATAGATAGATAGATAGATAGATAGATAGATAGATAGATAGATAGATAGATATCAACCACTCCGTTAATCTAGAAGTGGAACCGCGTGGCTTAGTGATTAGGGTGTTGGACTCATGATCGTAAGATTGTGGTTTTGATTCCTGGAGCTACCGAGGCGTGGGGTTCTTAAGCAAAACTCTTCATGTCACGTTACTCCAGTCCACTCAGCTGACAAAAATGGGTAATCCTGCAGCGGATCGGCATCCCGTCCATGTGGGGAATATATACGTCGTGGAAACCGGGAAACCGGCCCTATGAATTTATATAAATTGGCAAGCAACTTTACTAACTTACTCCATTTGGTTAATCAGTCCATCCAAATGAACCCATGGAAGAATTATCAAGTACGTCCTCGACTTCATCGCACCAATTGTTAAGGAACATGTTAAGCTAATCCCTTGAGACTATTCCGGAGATGATATTACTTTGTTTAATAGATTAGCTAAGTCTTATCCTTCCTTTTTACAACTGGTTATAGAAAATTATTATTCTTATCTTCGCTAGAAAATTTACCAAAATCTCCCAGGTAGGATTAGACATTATAACTTACAGCTAGAAATACTCCCATCCTTTTCTAAAGTCATCTTTATGGGAGAAAACCTCGTATTGATAACTTTAATACTGTCATGGGCTCTTCTGACTCCGCTCAGGTGATGGATTTCGTGTGTATAATCCTCGTCAATACTCCCTTGATTTAGGTGGGTGTATGTATAGGGAAGACAAATTGCTTACCGCTGTAGACCATACGCCTATAGCCCGGTAGAAAACTAGAGAGATGGTTCATAAATTCTATAAAAGCTATGGCTTGACAATCCTCTGCAACCACGGAATAAAAATAGTTGGCTTCCTACCTCTTACACCCGACAGTTGAACAGAGTTAAACTTTCCCAACCATAACCTAACGAGTTGCTACATTGCATCAATAATACTTCCTGTCACACAAATTCCATAATTAAGCGTTTCGTAAAAAAAAATTGTATCAGTAAGCATATCCAATAATTCCGCCAACAAGCAGATTTTGAATAATACGCCCAATACTATAATGAGGTCCTAGCTAGCAGCGATTTCGCCGACAGTGTTCAATATTATACGGGTCCTTCCTTGAAACATTCTCTCAGAGAACCCCCCCCCACACACACACACACTCACGCGCGCGCAAAACCCCTATCAGTCCGGGATTCGGTATATTTCACCTAGAAATAAACCTTCCGAAGTTGATACATGCAAGGATTGCCCCGCTATCCTGATATATAGTGGGATGAACAGCCCACCTGATCTAATATACACACGTGTGAAAATTCCCTACAGTAGAACTATATAGTAGTAACTATATAGAAATTATTACTCTTAATGCTATACATCATATACATGTCCGTATGTCATTATGCTATATGTGTATGTTCGTGCATGCTTCAACGAATACATATGTCTTTGTGTTTGGAGGTGCAGTGTATGCAGATAAGACCCAGCTGAGTGACGAAATCCGCTCTTAGCTATTCAGACATGTACTTTCTATTAAAAATACTGTCTATAATATTTTCGAAGCGTAGATTCTAGGATAGCTGAATCAAATATAAGTAAGTGTATGCATGCATATATGTATATATCTACAAATACACACACATATACACACACATACATATATACATACATACATACATACATACATACACACACACATACAAACCGTGAAACCCATGAAAGAAATGATAGCCAGGGGTAGAATGCTTTTGATAATGGGCCTGCTAGACAGGGAGATGATCAGGGACTAAACAACAACAATGAATTCATATTGAACGTATGAAACCTCAGATTACAGACGTTTATTTCTGTGCTGAGATAGATAGTAGCTGTATCAGTGAAGGTTGGCAGTAAGACAAAGCCACAGCAATATCATCATGTCTGAATGCACTCTCCGACATTGATACAATAGAAAGGAGGAAATATTGGCAAGTCTAACATGTTCGACAACGGACGAATGTCTCTCTGTGATTTTCTGTGTGAGTGTTTGTGCCTGCGTGAAAATGCGTGTTTTTAAGTAACAAATATATGTATGTATGAGTGCATATATGTGCGTGCGTGTACTATACAACTCGAGGAAAATATCAATATATGCTTGCATTAGCGTGAGGTAGGTGTGGAAGTGCGTGTGTATGTATGTGTGTACAGGTATTGTCATTGAGTGGTGCTTAAAAGCATGCATATTAGAAAACATGTTTATATGCGTTGAAGCTTTTACATGTGTTTGTGTATGTAAATGTAATGTGTGCATTATGGAAGTCTTTCTCTCTCTCACTCTCTCAATTACTCTTTATACACACGCACGCACGCACACACATACACACATACACACGCAAACACACACATATTATTCTTTTAGTCTTTCATCTCTTTCAGTCATTTGACTGCAGCCATGCTAAACAAATATTTACATACACAGATGCAGAACATATAGTCATATATGCAAATATACGCATGTTATAACATATTTATGCGTATATATAAGCACTGGCAGCTTCACCAGTCATTTTTATGTCGTACAAATTCAAGCGCTTCATAATCTTTCAAAATGGTTTTTACTACCTAAAAAATGTTCCTCATTACTATTTTCACTTTCCTTTTTTCCGCTAATCATCATACAAACATCTGGCGTTTTGCTTTTAATTACTATCATTCTTATCAGCACAATGCGTCGAATCTGATCCTCGATGTATACACCCAAGAATCATACCATTTTAAGCATTACATAAAATCTATGAAAATATAATGTCCAAATACTTAACAGAGTAACTTTTGAGTGCTTGCCTTAATCTTTTCTTTACTGGCAATATGGCTTGTAGGGTTTTCTTCTGCATTTTTAAAACATTAAATTTAATGTCCAGCAATATTTTATGACTAAAGTTAGTGGACAGGTTACCTAACTGTTCATGAGCCCTTCACCACTTGCACCTCCGACTTCAACTGAGAAAACTACAAATACACACACACACACACACACACACACACACACAGAGA
>NC_068985.1:124201068-124206630 GCF_001194135.2 Octopus bimaculoides
AGAGAGAGAGAGAGAGAGAGAGAGAGAGAGAGAGAGAGAGAGAGAGAGAAACATGCACGCGTGCAAATACATCCTTGTAATGACATGCAACATATGTAGCTACAGACTTTGCTATCATGCTGATATCGTTATTGTCATTTCTTTATTCACAAGTTTTAGGTTTGTAGTCACAGAGCTGATGATTTTGGATTTTGGCGTTGATGATGGTGGTAATGATGATGATGTGACATTATTTGTAGTGGTTGTCATAGTGACCTTGATACTTTTATTTCTGGTGTTTAGTGTCAAGTCAATCACCATTGATCTAAGATCAAAGAAACTTCATTCAACATTCAAAAGACACTACACAGCTACGTTATCACGTCATTTTCAGTTTACATGGAATTGCTTATATTGTTCGTGCTGTTAGTGTTGTTGCTGTTAGTAGTGGTGGAGGTGGTGGTGGTGGAGGTGGTGGTGGTGGAGGTGGTGTTGGTGGTAGTGGTGGTGATTGTATCCAGAGTTAATGACGGATAGACGTCGGGATGAAGGTTAATTTATAGATAGATAGACAGACAGACAGACAGACAGAAAGACAGATAGATAGACAGACAGACAGACAGACAGATAGATAGATAGATTGATTGATAGATAGATAGATAGATAGATAGATAGATAGATAGATAGATAGATAGATAGATAGATAGATATTCACTGTGACCGAGGAAAATATATACAAATACACAAATTCACAGTAAAATATTCTACTTCATACTTCGTAAGCGTTTGCTGTGACGCATACAAACTTTTTGTACACACACACACATTTTATGTATACATACATACATACATCCATATATACATACATACACACACGCGCGTACACACACATACATACATACATACATACATACATACATACATACATACATACATACATACATACATATTGGAAAAGTCGAGAAACTACATTTTGGCTAGGCGGATTGGTGTAGTCTTTAAAATCTTAAAATCTAAGTTTCTATAAGAGCAAAATTGCAGGCCGCATTCTGAAACTCGTGGTCATACTTCATAATTTCCGTAAGCACAAAATACCGTAACTTGAGGTATTTGTAACGCAAGGACTACCTGTATTTATGTATGTATGTATGTATGTATCTTTCTATCTATCTATCTATCTATCTATCTCGACGAGAAATTCCTAACCCACCTTTACAAGACGACGTTCGGGCCGGGAACTATGGATAATTTCCAGAGATCCCTGGCTTGGCAATGCTATCGAGACGCACTACCAGTTCGAGAGAAGATCTACAGACACGGTTCGAAAACCACCGGACCGACCTGCCCGAGATGCGGTCAAAGCGACGAAACCGTTCTGCACGCACTCGTGCAGTGTCCAGATATTTCAGAGCTGTGGACCTTCGTCGAACGGATGTTGTCGCGTGTGGGACGAGCCCACTTATCAGCTGAGTCTACCGTGAATATTGTTCCGCCACCTTCCTTTAAACGGGAAGGAAAAACGGTTTTTGTAACACTGATAGCTATGGCAAAAGAATGCGTGTGGTGGACGCGTTTGAAAGGTCTACAAACAAACACTTTCGTCTCTGGTCAGTCCCTCGTCAACTTTTTCAAGTACCACTTGAAAAGGAGGATGAGGATAGAGAGGAAAGTGTTGTCGAATGAAAGTTTCAATAACAAATGGGTAAATGTGGCAAGAATGGTAAGAATGAAAGACGACACCATTTTAAGCATAGACTTGTAACAAAAAGAGACAAAAAGAGAGAAGGTACTTACTTTTAAAAAAAAAATGCCTGAGGTGACCGTGGTCTTTTCCGTAGGCTTTTCTCTCCACGGATAAACCTAATATGTTCCCCGTTTTTTACATCGACTGTGATACACGATCCCTATTGATCGCCCCCCACCCACGTTTCTTTTTTTTCTTCCCGCGATCCCTTTTGATCGAAATTATCCCCCCCCCCAAGAAAAGCTCTACTTTGTAATTTGTCCATTTTCTGTATTTAGCCCTGTGTGGCTATAATAAAAAGATATCTATCTATCTAGGACTGTATGTACGGGGTGAGGTGTCAAATCGTTTCTGGACTAGTCATGTTTAATAAAAAAAATAACCTATTTACCTAAGTTTTAATATCATCTCCTTCGTTTTGGTCGCCTTGCGGAGCAACACACTGGTCCCAGCGTTCCTATCACTCTTGGAATCAGGCCTGGAAGTCTCTTTTCGTAAGCGAGTCGAGGATCTTCTGCGACAACGATATTAAAACGACGACCTTTGAATGCATTTTCATCCTGAGTAAGTGATGGAAGTATGCAAATGCTAAATATGGTGATTGGGGCGAGTGTAGAAGCAATACCATGTTGGTTTGGGCGAGAAAATCACGAGTAAAGAGAGCTCGGTGAAGAATCCAATTCTTCGCGCTCCACAGAGCCAGTAGCTTTCGCCAAATGCCCTCCCTCATCCGCTTCAAAAGGTCGCAGTAGAACTTTCAATTGACGGTCTGCCCCTGGGGAGATCGAATTCTCGATGCCTAATACCGCATTTCCGGCGGTGAAGCTCGTGGTAAGTCTTCCAGTTCGATGATCGTCTTCCGTAGACATCTTTCCGCCTTTGAAGCGCCTGTACCACTCGTCGTCTTAAACTCGGCAAAGCATGCTCAGTGTCTCTGTAGCAGATGTCCCAAGTTTAACGCAAAATCTCAAGTTGACACTTTTTTGCTGCCCACGACAATATCGCAGACTACACCATACACGTGATCACAAAAACACAAATTTCTCAACTTGCGAAGTAAACACAGTGATGTCACTGCTAGCTCTCACTTCGCCCGCAACCGTGTGCTGCCACTTGTTAGGACGCTACAGAACTAGTCCGGGAACCTTTTGATACCACTTCATACGTATGTATTCGCATGCGTTATTATTTATATTTACTTGTCCCGCAACTTTGAAGTTCAATGAATAAATTCAATGAAATATAGAAATGTCTAAAATCAGTATTGAAGACGATATGATCGACCTAACGCTTAAAGGCATTGCTCCAGCATGACCACCGTCCAAAGACTAAAGCCGATATACAGACAAAAGATAACAATAACAATATATTACACCGTTTGTGCATATATACATATATATATATATATATATATATATACATACGCACATGCACACAGACACAGACACACGCACAGACGCACACATACATACATGCATGCATACATATATACATATCTACATATATTTTTTATATATATATATATATATATATATATATATATATATATATAACGCTTAGCTTTAGAATGGTGGCAGCTGATGAAGGAAATGTTCTCTATGTGACCTGTGTGTTTTCTGTGCTCTGTTTATGTTCTGTTTCTCATTTTGTCTACATTGTTTTTGTGCCGTCCTTTACCCAGATATGCATCTATATATACATGTAGATGTAGGTATGTACATACATGTACGTATGTATGCATATACTCACATATTATTTGTATTATATATATATATATATATATATATTCACACAGACACACATACAGGGTATGGAAGACAGAGAGAAGTAGAGGAGAACGAAAGAGAGGTTAGCCAGTAACTCCAAGCTATTAGATAGCAAGCAATAGGGTTGATACTCATCTAAGCTTCTTAACAGTTAAAGGTGTTATGTATTGACCACAGCTCAATTAGGCAAAAGACTTGGCAAGTGAGTCGATCTTTTGAAGGAGATCATCCAATATAAACTGTGGCTTACACTAGTGAGATTTACCTAGCCAATGTTGCTGTAAGCTAAATCTACATGCGTGTGCATGTGTGTGCGTATGTATGTTTGTGTTTAAGTATGTGTTTGTATTTGTGTGTATGCGCGTGTGTTCGTGTGTGTTCGTGTGTGTGCGTGTTCGTGTTGGTGTATGCTGTATTAAATAAATGACTGCGTTTTCTGTTGTTTTATATATAATTTCCTAATGTGTTCTGTATTGTTTGTTTGGTATGCTAATACCATAAACTGTAAAGAACTAATAACACACATACACACCACACACATACACAGATATGCATAGATAGATAGATAGATAGATAGATAGATAGATAGATAGATAGATAGATAGATAGATAGATAGATAGAAAAAAATACGTGATTTCACCCAGTTCTAATATCAGCAGATACGAGGTAGTTATGATGTAATTATCAGAAATGTCAAGGACTATTTATTATCAGGTGAGGGATATTCCAAGAAGATTTCTTCATTGTTCTTATTTTTTTACCAGCATTAAAACAACGAGAAGAGGGCCACACGGTCGATTGACCTGTAAAAGTATGGTGCCAAATCTCTTTCAGTTAGTAGTTTACATTATATATACAAAATAAACTAGTACTAAATATAAAACACCGGAAAAATAGACAGCACAGTGATAACTAGAAGGCCTATAAATATCTGAGTTCTCTCAATCAGAAACATTCCTTAGAATTCACGCAAACGCGGTTGAAGAACAACAGTTCTTTGATGGCGTTTACTAGTGTGAGAGATAATTCATAAAAACTCATGTTTATAGCAATTGTGTAAAGAAAAATAATGATAGCGAAAACGGAAGACCACTAGAAAATTAAATTTTATCATGCATATTTCTCCAAACAGGAATTCATTTCATGTTTATTAAATTCATTGTTAAGAATCTTTACACGAACGAAATATTTTCTCTACATTTCTGTTCATTTTTACTACTTTATTTTGAATGCTCTTATGATTATTAAAGTTCTTGTAACATTTCAGCTCTAGTTAATTTTCCGTTTTAAATTCTGCATTTCACTGGCTCTATATACAACCAGTAATTTTCTGTAAAAGCTACTTCCGTTTACTATCGACTGATGAAGACATTACACAAGTTATTTTACTATTGCAGACTAAAGAAACACGAATTTGTGTCTCTAGAAGATATTTCGTTCTTATATATAAATGACATGATATTGTTTCTAATGTCCTTTCTTTTTCTTCATCATTGTATTTCTGCATAGTATTGATCTAAAACATGAATTCATTTCCTGTTTAACGAGCTCTTTGCCAAAAGACTTTACACAGAGTTGTGTTTTCGTTCTAATTGCACGATATGGATTTTTTTATTACACAAACGTGCGCACGCACACATACATTCGTATATACGCACACACGCATCTTCTTATCTATCTATATAGTTCTCACTTGCTTCCAAACCACATTGTTCTGGGTTTGGTCCCATTGCGTGACACCTTCCTCAAGTGTCTTCTACTATAGTCTCGGGCCGACGAAATCTTTGTGAGTGGATTTGGCAAACGAAAACTGAAAGAAGCCTGTCGTATTACACACACACACTCAGACACACACACACTCAGACACACACATATATGCACACACACACACACACACACACACACATACATACACACACACACATACATATATATATATATATATATACACACACACATATGTGCGTAAAGCTTACAAACGACCATCGTGCACTGATTAACGAAAACAGTCTAATAATGGGGCATATAAGCCCGTGACAAAAACCAGTAGGTTTTCCCGTACGCGTCTAAAT
>NC_068985.1:124209382-124213624 GCF_001194135.2 Octopus bimaculoides
ATATGTGTATGTATACATATATATATTGTGTGTGTATTTGTGTGTGTGCATATGAACATATATAGGTTCAATGATTAGATTGACATGCAATTTTAATAAATGTAGATGAAAAAAGCACTTCCAGGATTTTAAAAACATAAAAATTTATTAAATCAAAACATATAAGCTCTACTCTATTTTACTGAATGCTATTAACTTTGTTGCATGAAATACCATACAATAAATGCATGTTTATTGTATCAAAGTTAACAGTCTTTTTAGAGTTTCACTCTGAGCTGGGCAGTTTACGACTGTGATAACTATGAATAACCCAATCTGGGGCGAAACTTTGAGTAGATTGTCGATTTTTGCTACAGTAAACACACACATACACCCACAGATAACACCCACACGCACACCCACACGCACACCCACACGCACACCCACACGCACACAAAAATATGTGTGTATGCGTGTGTATGTGTCTGTGTCTACGACTGTGCATGTCTCTTCTATTTTTTTCCTTATTATAATGCTTCCAGTGAGGAGGGGGCCGGTTTCCAACAAGATACAAGGCTCCATCTTTGAGCCTTGTAGTTAACACAGTAGTTGTTGATACATGTAGTTAACACAGACAAATTCACATTGAGAACTTGGGAAATGTTTTGCATATTTTTATTGTTCCACTCACAACCTGTCAATTTTTTTTTCTGAAAATCCCAGTTTATCCAGATTCTCCTTTAAGCATTTACTAATAAAAACTAGTGCTCCAATTATTATTGGTATGAATATAAATTCATAGTCTAGATGTAGAAGCTGGAGGCTTCGAAGCAGTTGTCCATAGATATCTTCTTTTACATTGATTTTCAAAGAGATATTTATGTTTGGTACATATCTTTGCTTCTCTGTCCCAAACAACAATGTCCGGCCTGTTATACTTACCTTTGACAGAAATTTGATATTCCACCAGTTTGATATTCCTTGAGTTGGTGGATTCCATAATATAGGGATTTTCTACGTTTATTTCAGGACAGTCTTTTTGCGGATGGCAATGTAAATTGTTTTAGCAACAACATTGTGTTGCATAGGGAGGTAGTACCGTGACGACATGTTAGGACAGCTGCTAATCACATGTGTAATGTCTTCAACAGAAACATGACATAGCCTACACATACGGTTGCAGCTTGAGATTACAAGAGCGTCACTGTCTCTCTTGTTCAGCAGGTACTTTGTGGCAATCTCCTGTTTCTGGATTGCAAACGCATAGCCTTCAAGTTGTGATTTGATGCAGTGGTCTTGTGTCTAAGAGGGGCTGCGTTTCGTGTTAATCCTACCGTCTTCTTCAAGCTTCCAGGCAATATACTCATGCATGGTCATTTTTTGCATGCTGAGTGCTTTCCATCCAGGTCTTCTTTGAGGGAAGAGAGCCCAGCTGTTTTGGGGGCTGTATAGGAGATCATCAGGAAGAGAGTGCTGCTGGAGGAGCTCACTGACAACTCGTACAATGTTGCTCACTTCACTTTTCAGGACTGCATTAATATATATATTTTTGCTGCTGTTGTTTAGCAGGTACTGCCTGAGTGATACCATACGGCATTCGAAGGCCATTTGCACTGATCTCATGCCTCTACCACCTTTATTTCTTCTTAGGCAGAGCCTATCAACATTACTATTTCTGTGGAGGTTCCCAGTTGCTGTCAGGATTTTGCGTGATAATCGACGAGGCATGTCCCGGTGACAACAGGACCAAAGAGAAAGTAGAAAAAAATAAACAGCTATAGCAATTTGAAGTGGGGAAATACGAAGGTTGTGTTAATGAGGAGAGTAGACCAGTAGTAATTGGCGCATACGTATGTATGTATGTATGTATGTATGTATGTATGTTTGTATGTATGTATGTTTGTATGTATGTATGAATGTATGTATGAATGTATGTATGTATGTATGTATGTATGTATGTATGAATGTATGTTTGTGTCCTCACAAACACATACACACGAACACACACATATATACATACATACATGCATATACATATATATATATGGGGGGAGTAAATATATACATATATAATCATATATAAATATGTACCTCTATATACAGACACATACATACATATACACATATGTATATGTGGGTATATGTATACATATACACATACTCATACACACTTATTTTGTAATGAACAACTTCGATATCAGCTATATTTAATAAGAAAAAAAAGACCATTTATGTCCTTTTTCGCAATATTTCATTTTTCAGTATTATATATTTCTTTGCAGATTATTTATCTGAAATTATTGGCAGTTTGATTGTATGTTTTTTTTCTGGCAGGTCAATATTACCGATATTTTAAAGTTATTTGTCCTATTTATTCGTAGACATTGTGTTTTCTACCTTTATTTTGTTTGTTATTTACTATTGCAACGGTTCTACCTTTACGCAGTAAAATTAAACTCTTTGTTGCACTTCTCGCCATTGTTTTTGATAACGAGCGTATGTTGGATAATTTTTAACATAGACATTGGAATGAGGCCAGAACTATGACCGTTTCCATGGCCTCGGGAGCTGCACAGAAATAAGAGAAAATTATTCCCTGGCTAGGGAACTGGATACGAATGATTATTATATTATGGGCTCTGATAAGTACAACCCACCAGTCAGGTGTTGTTAAGTCGGGCGACGATGTTATGTCTACCACATAGAACGCGTTAATATATTTGAAGAAATGAGTTTTATTTATTTTTTGCGTGTGTTGGGGGCTCTTATAAAAGAAACTCACAAGGCGGCGTGCTGGCGGAATCGTTAGCACGTTGGACGAAATGTTTAGCGGTAATTCGCCCGTCGCCGCGTCCTGAGTTCAAATTCCGTCAAGGTCGACGTTGTCTTTCATCCGTTCGGGTCGATAAATTAAGTACCAGTTATGTACTGGGGTCGATGTAATTGACTAATCAACTCTATTCAAATTTACCGTTTCACCCCTCGCACCACACATTCTCGATTTGTCGTTGCACGTCACATAGCTGGTCCTTAATGCAAGTACAGCCTATCGGTATCAATCTTAGGGTGGAAGACTCCATTTACTGTCAACATTTTTCTTGTCTTTTTATCCATTTTCATTACTTCTCTCTTTTGCCATTTTATATTCCAGCTCCATACCGAAGTAATGCTATCGCCCATGTATTAACTGCTTGGATTTAATTCCATCCGGTCAATTTTGAGCGCAACACCAACCTTAGTCTTCAGAAATATTCCATTCTTAGTTGCCCTTTCATTTCTTTCACCAGGCCGGTGGCTATGGATGAGGAGAAGTGACCTGAAGATAGAGGTAGGAGTACTCATATGCGCAACTCAAGATAAAGCATTAAGGACCAAATATGTAAGGTGCAGAATAGACAAAACTACCGACAACGACAAATGCAGAATGTGTGGTGATAAGAGTAAAACGGTATGGCACATCGTTAGCAAATGCTTGAAATTGGCACAAGGCGAATACACAAGACACCATGACAATGTGGCAAGAATGATCCATTGGGAGCTCTGGAAATCACGGCCTACAAAGGGCAAAGACGTCTTCTTTTTAAGGTCACCCTTCTAGAGCCACCTCCATGATGCCCCTTGGTCTTTTAATTTGTTGGTTTCACGGTGGAACTGAACATGTAATTCCATACGGAGTAGGGTGACTTTTCCCTCGTTGGCTGTTCTTGTTCGGAATTCATGAGCACTCTCAAGTCCATTTTTGTTAACTCTTTCTGCACTAGCAGCATACTGTAGCAGGTCTTCTTTGCTGTTTACCAAATATTCTGCCATGTTTCTTCTTTCACTGTTAATGCACTCCCGTACGCTAATCAGCCCACGTCTACCCTTACGTCTGTTCATGTAGAGCCTGTGTACATTTGCCTTATGGTGGAGGACACCATGCATTGTCATTGTCATTGTCTTTCGAGTTGTGCGATCGAGTTGGTCAATCTCCGCTTGTGTCTATATCAGGATGGGTGCACTATAGCGGACTACAGCAACAGCCCATATGGTGATGGCAGTCACAAGGTTCCTTGAGTTGAGCTTTGATTTCAAGAGGAGTTTGAATCGCTTGAAATATGCAGTGATGACTTTGTCTTTCATTTCTCTGTGAAAGATATTGTTCAGCTCCAGTATCCCAAGGTACTTGCACCCATCATCATCCGGGTCTTCCATTCTCTCTCCGTTTGGCAATTCTATGCCCCTAAAATTTACTCTTTTCCCCCGTTTCAAAGTAAGCACCGC
>NC_068985.1:124213634-124220789 GCF_001194135.2 Octopus bimaculoides
GCAATTCTATGCCCCTAAAATTTACTCTTTTCCCCCGTTTCAAAGTAAGCACCGCACACTTCAAGATACCGAACTCCATCCCTATATCCTTGCTGCACATTTACACAGTCTCAACCAGCCTCTCCATTTCAGGCTCTGTGTCTGCGAACAGTGTTAAACCATCCATTAAGAGAAGGTGGTTGAGACGAGGTCCATTCTTTCTCAGCTCATAGTGTGCGTTGACTTTGCGTCGGGCTACAGAAAGTGGGATCAAGGGTATATCAAATAACAGAGGTGAACAAGAGTCTCCCTGGAAGATACCTCTTTTGATTGTTACCTCGGCTAAGTGCTGGCTGTTACATGAAAGACTTCTTTTTCCAACTAGGCATGCTGTTCTTAATCAGTGCACACACGTTCTCAGCTAGTCTACACATGTCGAGTGTTTCCAAAGCCCACGAATGCAGCAACATGTCGTAGTTCTTTTTGAAGTATACTCAGACCATACATAAGTTTTTCTGGTACTGTTTACAGTTCTTCATTATAACCTTGTCTATCACAAGGTGGTCCTTATTGCCTTCCTTTTGTTCTACTGGCAGAAGATTGTTTTCCGCAAGGAACGTATATAGGGTCACCGCGAGGGTACCCGCTAATACTTTCCACAGGAGGTTAAGACAAGCAATGGGTCGGTAATTGCCAACCTCGTTGCCCTTTGACCGATCTTTCATTAACAATGTTGTTCTTCCCTCTACCACCCACTCTGAAACCGTACCTTTCTGTAGGCAATTGTCTAATTGCAACGCAATTCTCTTGTGTGTTGACCTAAGCCACTTGAGTTACTAGCCTTGAATTCAGTCTGGTCCTGCCGCTTTCCAGTTTGGCAGTTTTGATATCTGTGCAATGATATTTTCCATTGTTATGCACACATGGTCCTGTCGTGGAATCTCCGGGTGATGGACTTCGAATCTCGCGGAATGAATCCACTCAGCTCTGTGGCTGTGCGAAACTTCTTGCCCGTAAATGTTATTCCAAAATTGGCGGGTTTCTTCTGCTTCATGAGGTGTATTATCTTCTGTATTTCCTCCTAAGCCCTTAAAAAACTGCCTCTGGTTATGCAATAGTATAGCACACTCGTTAGAGCGTCGGATGAAATATTTTGGGGTATTTGTTCCGGCTCTTTATATTTCTGAGTAAGCATTGTGTTGATTAACTTCCAATTTCATGAATGGGCATTAGATTTACCGTTTTGAAAAACGCCAATTAATTTAAGCTTTCAATACATTAATCTTTTAATTGGTAAGAATAACGACTAATATCATCACAGTCGAAACTACAAATGCCATATTTGCAGTCCTTGAGTCTCTTTTTACTCCTACATAACTTCATCAAATTCCTATGCAATGCACGCATTTTAAGTTAATACGATTTATTTTGACAAACTTTAGACCAATTTCTGTAAGGGGTGATTATGGCCTACCAAAGAGGTACATTATTGTTACGTATTATATAAGTGGCAGAGGATTAACAGATAAAATCGATGCCAACATGATTTGAACATTAATTTTATGAAAAGGAACGAAATAAATTCTCAAAGCCTTTTTATTTAACGTTCATCGCTACTGCTAACTTATCGATCCTAACAGAAATTGTACAAATACATAGCAAAAGAAACATTAAAGCTTGTTCTTTCATCTTCACTAACTTCAATAGTATAGGAGCTTTGTGTCCAAGAAATTGCTTTAACGGTAACTCTGCCTTAAAATATTACTTTATTACTTATTTTAACGATTGTAGCAAACATAAGGGCCAATTTAAGCATACGCATGCATATTTAATACATGCATACATACAGACATACATAAATGTGTGTGTGTGTGTGTGTGTGTGTGTGTGTGTGTGTGTGTGTGTGTGTGTGTGTGTGGTAAGTAATAAAATAAAGAAAAATGAGAGCGAGACAGACATCGTGAAGGAAACATGTCGCCCGGAAGATCGTACATGACGTAACAATACATATAAACCTGCATGCATGCACGCACACACACACACACACACACAAACACACACACCATAAATATGTGTGCATATGTGTGTGTATGTGTGTGTGTGTATGTGTGTGTATGTGTGTGTATGTGTGTGTGCGTGTGTGCATTATCTGCCCATACGAAGTACACTGCTAAATGCTAGCCATGGAATTCTGTATGTCAAGTTGAGACAGCGTACTTTGAAAGCATACATCTCCTAACTCTGATTCGTCGTCACAATGCGATTTGCTGTTTGACAGCGCTCCACCAATTCCTGTCATTCTATGCACATAGAGATATACATTCACGCAGTTACCTATGTTTGAATAAAACGTTTCGACCTCTATACTTAATTTTCTATTTATTGTGAGTGGAATACGACATTTTGTTTCTGATGTACACTATTGATAAAATTGCATTCTATTGAATGTGTGTCATGGACCTGTCATTAAATCTTGACATTCTGTAACGCGAACAATAAACCTTCTACGTGGTCCCTCGACATAGTAGACATTTCACCTTCAAACCATACTTTTTGTATTTATATTGAGTAATATAGATCTTGATACATTGTTTAGAAAAAAATGTATACATGAAAGAAACGACTTGAAGTTCTTTGAACTTAGGTGTACGTTTTCAAGGGAGCTCCGGGACTAAACAATAAGAATAAGAGAAAGCCTATTCTATTTTATTCTTTCGCTTAGTCATAGCAGAAAAGGCAGCACCTTTATTTTTTTTTTTTTTTTCATGGTTGTGCGACTAGTGGGGCGAAGGGAAGAAGCTATTTTCAAACTAGACATCGCGCCGGGATATTTGGAATAGATTTACTTTGCTCCGGCACTCAAATACTAGGTGATGGTGTTGAACCGGTCGGAGGATTGAGTCTACCACCCAGATGTGGTCAAAACATTGTTTTTAAAATTAGATTTTAATATAGACCACAATACCACATATTTAATAGGAATTGGGTAGTCGACTGAATGGAAATGTGCAGTAAACTTGATCGAGATGAGCAGTCAACTAAATCGAGATGTGAAATGAATTGAATCGAGATGTGTGCTCAGCTGAATCGAGATATGAAGACAACTGATCAAAAACAACAAACAAAAATAAAATGAAAGATCCTTCCTGAGTCATAGGCACATAAGGCTGGTTTCCTAGGTTTTGTGTCATGCATGTATCCTCCAACCCACTCATTTTTGCATGCTGAGTAATGAAATGAGCTGTTATAATCGAGAACGACACATTACCCGGTGCAGGAATCGAAACCACAATCATACGATTACGAATGCAACACTTTAACCACTAAGCCATGCGCCTTCACGTACTCAGCTGAATCGAGATGTTTAGTCAACTAAATTCGAGATGTATGACCGCCTGAATCGCGATGTGCAACCAACCGCATCGAGATGTGCAGTCGACTGAATAGAGAATCGTAATGAACTGAATCAAGGTGTTTAGTCAGCTGAATCGATACGTGTAGTCAACTGAATTGAGGTGTGTAGATGACTGAAGCAAGATGAGGATTTGATCGCATCCAGTGTATATTTTACCGACGGATTGTGAAAGTAGGAACAAGATATAGCCCAAGCTAACAAGGGGCTACAAGACTATCAACCAAATCTCAATTAAATACCACATTATAGTCTTTAAAAAAATGACACTTCGATAAGGTAGTTCACGATATTCAATGTCTAATAACATCTCGGCTGGCTGACACACCTCTGACTATAGGTCTGCTTGTTCGGAGACGGCCAGCGTTTTAACTACGAGCCGACGATGGGACCGCTGTAATGCATAAGACTAGACAGTCGATTAATATCGACAGCAGCACTAACGACTTTTCTCATGTTTTTCTTTTATTTTCTCCACTCTAGAAAATGAAAGTCAAAATTGACATCAGCGGGATTTGGACTCAGAACGTAATGAACCGTAATGAACCGTAATTACACCAGGTATTTTGTCCGATGCTTTAACGATTCAGCCAAACCAACACCCTTAGAACAAACATTAATAACCATGGGCTTGATCGATCAAAGCCGAAAAGTCACCAGTTCATATATCTGGAGAAAGTTGGGTTAGCTAATCTCATCCATTTCACCAATTTATTCACAAAGTGGAGGTGATGGTTGAGTACTCCTTGATAATGAAACATTCAACAATTCTACAGAGCTGCAGCTGCTGCCCTATAAAGCAGTGAGTTATTTTCATCTAGTGACGTCTATATGTAGTTCGAGTAGTAGACTACAGATAATATCGCCCTAACACAACTGTCTTTCATCACAAATCTGTCGAATCGACAAGGGAGCATTTACGTGATTTCCCAATCTGCTGAAAATAGCAGTCAATTTTTTCTTAGATAAATAGCCTAGTAACTTAATTAAGAAAGAGTACATTAGATAGCAGCGTACAAGATGGTCGTAAAAACACAGAATGATCACAACTGGGACGCCTTTACTCATAAGTCTGGTCAATCAGGATTGACCTGGGGTTAAACAACAACATAGATTTGCTCGATCAGGGTGGCTGACCTAGGGTTAAACGACAACAATTTGCTGCAGAGAGAAGAAAAGTGAATTGCTTCAAAACGCAGATCGAATACAATCAATCGATTGATTAGCTGAAGCACTCTTGAATCTACAGCAATAACAATTCTCAAAGCCAACAAAGAAACATGCATATAATCGTTGAATGTGCTAGAAATGGCAGCCAAACACTCTAAAGCTGCGCACTGCTATCTTTAGAAAATAATGGCAACATTGGATAGTGTCATCGGGAGTTCTCTATTTCTGAACAGAAAATTTAGGGAAAAAAAAACAAAAACAAACGAGGAAATAATTGCATGAATTACTTTGATTGCGAGTCTGATCAATGAGATTAAAAATTGGCTGAGCCGTTAGAGAGTCGAATGAAATAGCTTGTAGCTTCTGATCACGGTTCCTAACGTTCGGATTTCAAATTTAGTCGAGGTCCTTTTGACTTTCATCATATCAAAATAATATGCTTACTAGTCAATCAACCAAGTGCGAGGAAGAGTGTTGTAATATTCCTATAAAGCATTCTAGAGGCGAGTGGAATTATTGCAGAAAAAGAAGAAATTCGGATGAAAATACGTTTTAATAAATGTTCTTGATTCTTACGGTGTCGCCCAGTTCTACACCCTACTTTGGTCGGGTACCTTAACAGATTCCACTCTGCTTCGAGTATTCGTGCCAGATCTTTACCTTCTCCTGTCACGCTGGAGAAGATCCACTAATTAAGATGCAAAATAACAGCAACGCAATTCAACAAAAACAAGGAAGCGTCTACGTTGGCGCTCGACATGCTATAAACTATATCGAAATCTTCCTCAAACAAAACTTTACTCTTTTCAAAATATTGCATTGGATAATGTGGTACGGAGTTCAACTATGAGCTTGATCATAGCAGGCTCGGGGCTGAACAACATCAACTACAAGATTACAGCGAAAATATCTCAAGGTGTCGCGAGTGCTTATATGCTAGAGCGATAGTTTCAATCTAGTGTGCCGTGCATGGGCTGCAGAGAATAATGGAGACTACAAGCGGCGTAGTGTAGAAAAGCTTATTATTTTTAGTTATTTATTATTTTTTTTAGACAAGTTGGGAAAATGATGAAATATTTAGAAAATGGGCCACAAACTTAAAATCCTATCCTGCGTGGCGAATTGGCAGAATCGTTAGAGCATCAAAATGAATATTTCACAATATTTGTTCCGACTCTATGTGTTCTGAGATCAAATCCGGCTGATGTCAACTTTACCTTTTATTCTTTAGAGGTGACGAATTGGAGAGAACTGAAAAGACGTAGAGCGAATGCTTTTCGTTTTTTTTTTTGTCTTGGCTCTTTGTGTTCTGAATTTAATCCCTCCACATCCTATACGGGCCACAGATTTAATCCTTGATCCGACTTCACACCGCTTGTGCGTCTTTAGTGGAATCCATTCTGCTGTGAGTATTCGGGCCAAATTCCGTTTTACGTGCCTCCCTCCATCGCTTCTACCAGTCTCGAAGATTCCGTAAAATGTCACGCACAAGATCTGCTTTTTCGCATGATTAAAAATTAAAAAAAAACGTAACTCACTAGGCCCATTGCCATTCCAAAGTCAATTTTAATATTTATTATTTCATTCATTTACTTATTTATTTATTTATTTATCCTAAAACTTTTAATTTGAAAGAACTGAATTTTGACCCAAAATTCATCGCCCTTTCGAAAGAAAACAACAGAAAATGACTATTCTAGAATAGCATTCAAAAGTAAGATACATCATGTTTCACATCAACTAAATGGCAGCTGCCGAATAGCCTTAATAGAGATCAAACACGCGATATTGCCATCAGGACTCTCTCTCGTTTCTATTTTTATCTTCAGATTTTTAACCCCCCAGAATACTTTTATTCACACAAAGATAATATAATGTTTAGATATATCGCGTTTAATAATTCGATTACTGGGTTAGTCACTTTTATTTACTCCCTCGCTCTTATCTTTTTCTGTGTGCCAGTACTCTTTTCTCTCTCTCTCTCTCTCTCTATCTATCTCTCTCTCTCTCTCCCTCTCTCTCCCTGCCGCACTCTTTCATTCCATATGTATATATTTGTGTATGTATGTATGTATGTATGTATGTATGTAAGCACGAAGATGTCTCTGTGGGTATAGATTCATGTATGTGTAAACTACTGCGTATATATTTTGTGTACAAAGCATACAACTGCATACGCACACGCACACGCATACACACACATACATACATAATACATACATACACACATACATACATACATACATACATACATACATACATATAGCAATGTATGTGTGTGTATACATAGACAGACCAGACAGAAAGAAAGCAAAAAGGAAAAAATAGATGGGATGTAGGGGAGAGGGGATAATAAAACAAAAGAAACTATGAAAATAACTTTTAGGTCGAACGCCGCCAACACAATTCTGTTACAACATCACTTCTGACTAAAATCAGAAGAAAAAAGCGAAGTCATGTGAACTCTACAAACAATAAATACAATTAGCCATCATGAGCGCACAAACATAAAATACATCCACATGGAAATATATATATATATATATATATGTATGTATGTATTTATGTATATATTTCAATGTGGCGGTATATAT
>NC_068985.1:124221017-124227694 GCF_001194135.2 Octopus bimaculoides
ATATATATATATATATATATAATAGAAATAGATTTCAAAGATAAACGACTAACAGACTAACAACCATAATTTAGTCCACTATACAGTCACTCCACAACAAACATACTACAACAGATGCACTTTACGCCCAATTTCTTCACACCAAACCAATACACTACAGACTTCCCACAACAATCCACCTACTACAACCATTTCTTAGACCTAAATCAGAGAAACAGAGGTGTGAAATGGGACAAAATGTACATGAACACCCAAAAATAATCAACTTATCAACGAAAATCTTAAGTACTACACAAACTAAAATTCTAGCAAGAGGTCTGAAGTTTACATCAACCCCTCGCAGATCGAACCCGAATGAAGTCAAGGATAACTCTATGGATTTTTGTCGAAAATTGCGCCTCACAGAAGCACTTCACAACTATACTAGCGAAGATGACTCGATAGTAAAAAACAAAAGCGAATACTGTCCTACAAAAGGCAGAAATAAAGCACTTGATGACTTTTGTGAACACATTACCAATTTTCTATTTAATACCCTACAAAAACAACGAATTAAATCCAGCCTCAACACAAATGAATGGAAAAAACTATCCGAGTTAAAAAATGATATAAACCTGACCATTAAAGAAGCTCATAAAGGAAGTGTGGTAGTAGTGATGGACACAGAGTACTATTAAAATTTAACACTCTCCATGTTGGAAAATAATATTTACTATGTGAAGATAGAGCACTATAACCCACAGAAGACACTTAAAAACTTATCCTTCTTGCTTCAAATACATGGAAAGGGCCTCATTAAAAAAGAAATTGACTATTCATCCAATTTTAAATACAGACCAAGTCTATTCTACGGATTACCTAAAATACACAAAAATCCACATATTAGTAAAGCTTGCAAGGATTTTCCAAGTCAATGCATTAATGTTCCTGCCCCTATTGACCTCAAACTAAGACCCATCATTGCTGGCCCTGCTTGTGAAACCCACGTTCCTAGACATGCACAAATCAGGAGACGGAGATGTGGCCAAGGAACGTCAGCAAACCTGGAAATCAGGAGCCGGATCACCGAAGAGAGGGCGAAGAACGTCCATTAATCCTTCAGCTGTGTAGGGATACGTTTTTGTTGTAATTCAGGCACAAAGAAGTTGTTCATCATCGCGATGTAACGCTCACAGTTCACAGAAGCAGCATTTCCATTATTGTCTTCGAAAAAAGTAAAATCAAATGACGGCAGCTTTTCCATCATCACACCAGACCGTCACTTTTGGGCTGTGCAGTGGTCTTTCGTGTAGTTCTCTTGGATTTTCAAGAGCCCAATAACGATAGTTCTGTTGATTCCCCATGCCATTGAGATGAAAATGAGCTTCATCACTCATTAACAAGATGAGGTTGTGATTTGCCTCAAAAATTGCTTCCATCTGTCGTGCGAAATTAAGCTGCTGTGCCCCTCCCACTGGGGTTGAGTAATACTCATCTCAAAAACGTCTGTTCTCTCTACCTCACCCTGTAAATTGATTTATCAAGGTTTTTCATCTCATTGTCTGACCTCATATATAGCAGAATGTACGTCACTCCTCACATTAGTTCTGCCTTTCACTTTTTGAGTGTGATAAGAGCATTGGTTCAAAGTTTAGATAGACAGACAGATAGATTGATAGGCAGACAGACAGACACACACGCACACACACACACACACACACACACACACAGACACACACAGAGACACACAGACAGACACACAGACAGATAGATAGATAGATAGATAGATAGATAGATAGATAGATAGATAGATAGATAGATAGATAGATAGATAGATAGATAGACAGGTAGGTAGGCAGGTAGGTAGGCAGGTAGGTAGGTCGGCCGGTCGGTAAGTAGGTAGATAGACAGATAGACAGACAAATAGACAGACAGACAGACGGACGGACGGACGGACGGACGGACGGACGGACGGACGGACGGACGGACGGACGGACGGACGAACGGACGGATGCATGGATGGATGGATGGATGGATGTTCTATGCTGAAAGTAGGAGAAAAGAGAGCGTACAGGAAAGAGGGAGAGATGTTGTTAAGGAGATAATAATAGACGAATAAATGGCACCCTCCTATTGGAATGATTTTGGTGCCAGTTTGAGGTGTAGAGGTTATGCAAACAGACGATCAAGCAATGCAAAACTTAAAAGGAGTGCTGAAGGGACGAGAGAGTGGGTGGTAAGCAATATTGAAGCTGGGGTCAAACGCAAATTTAATATCGCTAACGTTTCTTGTCAATTGTTAAAGGTGATAAAGTTGGCACAGATAACTGTGAATAAGAATAGATATTCATAGATGCATACAAACATACATACATACATACATACATACATACATACAAACATACATACATACATACATACATACATACATTCATTCACACACCTAACATACACACTCACACACACAGAGGCAGACACGTATATACTCAGGCACACCCACATACATATGTATGTGTACAAATGTTTATGCTATATATATATAAATATATATATATATATATATATATATATATATATATATATACTTATGGGTCTACATAAACGCATATATAAAACTTGAACACACACACGCATACACATACACACTCACACATGCACACTCGCACAGAAACATCCATACACGTATGCACACTCTCTTACACATACATATATACGTATATATATGTATATGTGAGTGTATATGTGGTGCATATATATATTGAGAGAGAGAGAGAGAGAGAAAGAGAGAGAGCAGAAATTAATTAATTTCTTTAAATCTAATTATTCTGTGTTTGAGAAGGTAACCTTGCTTCTATGTGTTTTTGCGACGAATGGCTTCTGTTTGTCGTTCAAGGCCAATTTCAAAATGGTAAATACACGACCTACTCCATTGACCAGCGAGTTCCAGACTCGTTTAATGACGGAAGCTCTTTGTATGAGCAAAAGAAATACTGATATCCACTTTTTTTTTTTTTGTTTTACTCTTCTTTAGATATTTGATGATCATATGATTTTAGCAGTGATTTTTCATCGATTCCTACAAGACCAATTGGATATACCTTACACAGTGTTTCTCATCCACTTTTTTACCTATGGACTCCTTTGGTTCTTATTTTACTTGGATGGACCCTCGTAACCATTCGGTGTTTTGAAAAATCTTATATTTTGATCCACCGCCTTGAAGAATTTTTAGTCGAATAAATGGACCCCAGTACTTACTTATTTTAAGCCTGGTACTTATTCTATCGGTGTCTTTTGGCGAACCGCTAAGTTACGGGGACGTAAACACACCAACACCGGTCGTCAAGCGGTGACGGGATACAAATACAGACAAAGAGACACACGCATATATTCTTTTAGTTTCTGTCCACCAAATCTACTTACAAGACTTTGGTTATCCCGAAGTTATAGTAGAAGACACTTGCCTAAGGTGTCACGCAGTGGGACTTAACTCGGAGCCGTGTGGCTGGTAAGCAAGCTTCTTGCCACAAAGCCACACCTGCGCCTATTGCACATAAAGTTTACGAAAATGTATTATATGAACCCCCATGGGTCATATAGACCCCAGTTGAGAATCACTGCTCTAGACAAATTCGCACTAAATATCTCAAACTAACGAAGCGTTGTGCTGTCACTGCTTACAGCCGGTAAGTTGTTGTCACTGTTTACGACGATGAAATTGTTATTTACCTTCTTTACATCTTTTAATCATTTGCCAGTCAAGAGTTTTGGTTACGCAAATTTGTAGCTCTGATGATGAGCTGGATGGTGTGCGCTACATTACTCATTCGAAGAGCTACAAGCTTTTCATTCAGATTTCCAGGACCAAAACATGTATTAATTCATTTATAAAACTAATATACAGGAGTAATATTAGGGCAGAGGATTAGCTGAATCATTACATCATCAAACAGAGTGCCTTGTTCATACATAGTTACAAAACTTTATGTTCTGAGTTCGAATCTCCTCTATCGCCTGTCGACAACATAAATACAAAACAATACTGAAGCCGTTATAATCTCCCATGTCCTTTTCTCCCTAAATTCATGGCCCTGTGCCTATGTAAGAAATCAATGAGCAATGGAATGATCGTTCGACTATATCCACTTCTTCCTAGTAAAAACAGCCGCAGGTTTTGTTTCCAGGAAATAAATCGATATCGTATTTGTAAATATAACGAATGATTTACATAAACAGGTTGCTCATAGCGATTTTTGGTTCGCTAAACTTACACAGCTAATGTCTTGGGGGAAAAGTTTAAACAGCACATTTTCTCATCCTTCCCCTTACTACATCTGCACTTGATCAAAAAGAAATCAATATACAACATTAATGGGGAACGCCACAGAAAAAAGAGGTACGCTTCGAGCTACCTGAGAGCGTAACGTAATTTCAATGTCTGCTTGAAGCCATTTCACTTCACTAACATCATCAATGTCAGTCTTCCTTTTCTTTCTTTATATATCCGAAGTCGGGCATCAAATGAAAAGAGCTTGCGTGTCGATTTCTAGTCGTAACTATTTCGCTGCATGCATATGGGTAATACATTTGCGGCAAATACGAAAATTACTTCGTATCACACTGCGTTCAGCCTTTCGACAAGCGGGCTTCCTTCTTTTCTTCAAAGTCTGGTGAACTGCAAAACAAACATATAGACAAACAGATAATTGATCGAAAGATAGCTCAACAAACTGACATGCAGGTAGGTAAGTACGTATTTTCGTAGATATGGAGTTAGATAATGCTGACGTATTTTCTCTCTCAACCGTAATATCATGCTGTGAAAAAAAAAGTTTAAATAGACAAATTAATTATAAATAAGTTGATAAATAAAAAAAACTTATATATATGTAATATATAATAGATATACAAATATATAAATACACTAATTGCAGTAAGCGTTAAAAATATCGGCGTGATCTTCCCCGGTGTGTGTATACAAATATATAATTAAATATATATATATATGTACAAACTTCCACATCTTCTTCAGAGCTCATCCATAAATGGCAAAACAATTCAACCTTAGCAGACTCCATGCTAGAAAAGAGAACACAACTGCATCGGTTATTGAGCTTCATCACGCAAATGATGTCACAGTTAGTACGACTTCTGCAAAAGAACAACAGGCAAGTACCGACATTCTTACTGATTCATATGAGGATATGGTTCTCACTCTCAGCGTAAGTAAAACAGGGATCTGCCAACAAGTAGGAACATGGGCCCATACATTCAGGTATATAAATAAATAGTGGAAAATGTAGAGCACTTCCAACGTCCTTCTAATTACAGAGCCACCTATCACAAAACAAGGCAATCAGTGAGAATATAGAACACTGGATAAAATATGCCAAAGGAAGATTTGGTTCACCGAGAAGAGGGTTGTATAAAAATAATGATGTGAGATAAAAATTCAAATTTATGATGAATAAAGCAGTTGTTGTTCTCGCTTTCTTCTATAGATCTTATGGTAAAATAGCCATAAGACAGAAATATACCACCAGACATATTGAAAGAAAGATTACTCATCTAGTGGCAGCGCAGAGGATGGGATGTCAGTGTGTTCAAGCAAGCCAATATTACCTACATTCAAACCATGATTACGCAATATCACCTTCGATGGATAGGCCATGTGCGAATGCGGATCCATCGATTCCTCCAACCAATTCTCTACTCAATTAAACACTTGTACACCGATGAGAAGAATGTATCCGAATGAGATTTGTCAGTGAATACCCCCACACCTTAAATGGAGATAGATCATCTATGATGGACCCAACACTTGAGCACAGCACATGCCAAACATCCTGCAACCGGAAGTACAAATGGTACTATATAGTCACAGTCGACTTCGCGGAAGTTTAGTGGATAATTATCCTCAAACCCGAGGAATTGCTGACGACCATTCGCACATACATACATACATACATACATACATACATACATACATACATGCATGCATACATACATACATACATACATACATACATGCATACATGCTTGCATGCATACATACATACGTACATGCGTACATGCGTACATACATACAAACGTATGTATGTATGTATCTATGCATTTATGTAGGCCCACGTCTATCATCATTTCTCAAGTATAAACTTAACAGGTTCACTTTGCTAATAAAACACATGTAGTGCATACAGTTTACATTATGTTATTTATAATTATTAATAATGATTAGCTAACTAATTGTTTGACCAATTATTTGATCAATAAAATCAGTTGGTTCATCAAAATCATTTCGTCGCCGTCTGCAACCCTACCAATCTGCTCCAGTTCAGAACTAGGGCAGGTGCGGGCATGTCATTGGCAAGGTCATTAGATAGACTGTCCTTGTAATTCAAGTCTACCCTTGTCACACACAGACACACAGACATACACACATACACACACACACACAGTATCAAGCTGATACTGCTTGAAGATTACTTTAAGAATACACCTGTCTGTAGAATACTCACAGCCACTTAAATGTTAATTCAATATGTAGGTAGTTCAGTTGAATGAACAACTGAAAACTCAAGTTCGGAAATTCTAACTGTGATCCATCTTATACACACAGACACACATGCATGAATATACATACATACATACATACATACATACATATATAAATATATATATATATATATATATATATA
>NC_068985.1:124227968-124232309 GCF_001194135.2 Octopus bimaculoides
ATATATATATATATATATGTACACAAGCATGTATATACATATATATGTATATGTGTGTGTGTATATGTGTATGTATATATATATATATAAATGTGTGTGTATGTGTATATGTGTGTATGTATATATATGTGTGTGTGTGTGTGTGTATGTATGTATGTATGTATGTATGTATGTATGTATGTGCTGAGGGAGTTGTGGGTAGGAAAAATCAATGTCTACAGTCAATGAGAGAGATTAGTCATCCACAAGTGTGCAATTATATCTCACACCCTGAAAGTCAGGCAACAGTCAAAGAAATGGGGGTGGGGAAGTGCTAAAAGAATGAAAGAATCCACAAAAGCTATCGAACTGGTGTGTCATGCAGACAGCATGATTTTCTAGGTCCCCATACAATAGATACACGCACGCATGCGCATATACATACATGCCTGTTGGCATGCATGCATGTGTATGTGTTTGTATTCATGTATGTATGCTAATGTGTGTGTGTGCGTGTGTGTGTGTGTGTGTGTGTGTGCGCGTGTGTGTGTGTTGCTCCATCACCAATCGTAAGAAGCTGGGATTCACAAACCCCAAAATGAACACAGCTAATTAAGAAATTACACTTATGAGTATTAATTGTGCCGTGAAATGCGTAAAAAAAACCTTCCAAAAGTTTGACATGGGGAATGTTCATTCATGCACTTGTATAAATGTATGTTTAAGTACATATACATAAATATAAACGTACAGACCTGCACACGTTGTAATATGTATACTTCCACACATTGATATGTGTGCAGATATACGCATAAAAGCACACAAAAGCACAAATGCATACATACACATACTGACACAAACATACATTTATAAAGGCACGCATCCATACATACTTTCTTAGAAACAGGTATACACTCATTTATTTAAATACGTACACACAAGCAAATTAACAGAATTAATGACGTGAAAAAAATTTTTTTTTCGTTCTTTTCCGTCTTCTGTATCTTTTCGTAATGATTTCTACCGAATGAACAAACCCGTTAAAGCTATTGGAGAGTGTTGAAGAACGGTCACGTGACATAATTTCGTGTGACGTCTCAGCATGGTAAATGACGGAAATGCTTACCAACCAACCAACCAACCAGCCAACCAACCAGTCACCCAACCAACCGCTTCGAATACACGGATTTGATCAGTTTAAAGAGAGATGGAAGCGGGTTGCTGCTTACTTCGTGGAATCAGATACCGCTGCACCAAACAACGAAGGACAAAGTAAGAGTAAGGATAAGAAAGGAGCAGAGATGGGTGCAGACTTTAAAGGAGCAAAAAAAAAGAAGCTAAGAAGAGAAATAAAGAGAGCGGAAAGAGGGAGAAGAGGAAAAGAGACGCTGAAAGGTTGCTATCGTAACTGTCTTCGGTATTGTCAGCATTGTTTTACTGTTATTATTATTGTTACTATGGCTGTTGTTATTGCTAGCTGCTCTTGTTGTTTTTTGTTGTTACCGTTGTTGTTGTTTCCGGCTACTGTTAACTTCAGTGGTTGTCGAAGCTATATTTTCCATATTATTAATATTATTATTATTATTATTATTATTACTGAGTGAGAGAGCAGTGCATATTATTATTATTATTATTATTACTATTATTATTATTATTATTACTGAGTGAGAGAGCAGTGCATATTATTATTATTATTATTATTATTACTTTTTCGATTAATGTTAATTACATATTTATTTATTTTGCTGTTTTATCTTTGCATTTTTCTTTAAGTTTTCGTGTTTATGGAAATGAGGGTTTTTTTCCTTATGCTTATTTTAAAAATTCTGCTGTTTTGTTTATTTTTGTTTATTACTTTATTTATTTATTTATTTATTTATTTTGTTTGTTTCAATGAAAGAAAAAGCAAAGTTAATTTCAGATCTTTTTTTTTTTTTTTGAAATCATTGTTTTGGAGTGAAAAATGATGGAAACCTGGAGAGTGAAAAATGGAAAATGTGCGAGTTTTGATTTGCTTGTCGAAAGCTGCAAAGTGAATACTTATTGCATTACGAGGAACCCATGGATTAGTTTACAATTCTATGATGCCACATCAGAATATGTTATATTAATACTGTTAAGTGGTAGTAAGAGCAAGCGGAAAGCTACATCAATAAACTTATTATCTATTAAATATCAAAATGTCTGCGATGAGATGTCTATAAGTCAGATTTTCCTAGGCCATTAATCTCATCTTAAAAGTGTATATTTACAATATTTATATCTGCATTAAGTTTTCGATCATATCCAGGCGTCATTTCTTTCTTTATATTTCCATTCTCGATTCGAACAGTTAATGAACGTCAAGGAGTATGTTATATTTGTCTTTATAGTTCCAGACAAGTGTAGACACTTGAGAAAGAGAGTCACTGAAGAAGTGACCGAATTTTGACGAAAATACTTTAACAGATGAATAGAAAAAAATAATATCAAAAAACGAAGTGAGAATTAATTAAATAGTGCACGTGTTTAATTGGCAAAGGATGACCATCCCCAAATATAACAATATCTTTATCAACACACGCTTTCACATCAAGAATCTTGCAAAACAAATACACACACACACAAATATATATATATAGGGTATAAATCATTTTGAACATGGCATTTTTATTTTTTTATTTTTGTGATTTTTGTGAATGCATTTTGTCAAATTTGTTTATAAGTCATATGTGACCAACAAGTGAAAGAACAACAACAATACACAAGTCAAGAAATTCTTCATTTCAGGAGTATCTTATTCATGGATTTTCATAAAATGCCATGTTCAAAATTATTTATACTCTAGGTTTACTGAATCCAATATCTTTCTTTAATAGCCAATAGCATAGCCTTTGTTTTTTTATGACTACTTCTAGACTATTCTTGTACGTGTCCACAAGCTTCCTACATGTCTCCTATGGAATGATAGCCCACTTTTCCTTGGCGAAAACCTCGAGCTGGGTCAGGTATAAATAGAGGAAAAATGTTCTGACCATTCTCAGTTTCTGACCAGTATGACCAAGAAGAAGGCGCTCAGTGAAGGAATAGATTACAAGGCCATTTTAAAGCAGTATGATGTCCTTGTAGTAATCTGAAACAAGATCCCAAGATCTCAGCTTTTGGTCAACTAGCCTATGGTCTGATGAAACGAAGTTAGCCATATGGATGCTGAATACGTCTGGAGGAAGAAAGGAGAAGCATACAAGCCGAAGAACACTGCGCCCACCATCAAGCATGGTGATGAAAACAATGCTATGGAGATGCTTCTCTTCCAGTGGCGCAGGGAACCTTGTCAAAGTCCAAGGGATCGTGAGAAAGGGGGATTACATCAGGATCCTTGATGAAAACGTGAAGGAATCCGCTGAGAAACTTCACGTAATTAAAAACATTAACTAGAGTATGAATAATTTCGAGGACGAGTGTGTGTGTGTGTGTATACATAGTAAAATACGTGTAGACAAACACACATCTATTAAGTATCCATCATTAAAATATTTGGTTGGGACATTACATTTCATATCTTTTAGCATTGTACTATCTCAAAGAGGATTTGCTGTATTGAATAGAACCCAATTAATATTGAATACTTAAACTTGTAGTTACAACATTCTATGAACTGAACTCCACCCTTAATGCAGGTAATCACACTTACACACTTTGACACACTTTGACACCATGTACACATAGAGTGATTGATTCAAACCAAAATATATATTATATCTCAGTGTTTCGACAATTATAGTCATCTTTTCTATTTTGTATTGTTTTGAAGGATTCTGTGATAATGAAAGGATTTTTTCTTATCGAAGCCGTTGTGGAATAACAGGTTTTCATATTGTTCCTCTTGAATAAATTATAAAGCTTATTGCCTTTGTGAATCGTATCCCTTGGATAATCAGCACATGAGAAACAGTGCCGTGTGCCAGGCTACTACAACTGAGTAGAAATGGCAGAACTGTGTCTTACATCGACCTAACGAAAGGAAAAAACTCCCCCTCATTTAAGAGCCAATTCAAATACATTCTTAAAAATACTACATTGCTTTCAGAGCGCATCATATATGTCTGATAGGGGAAACGCATCATATATGTTCGATACGACCACTCCTAAAAATAATATTTTAAATTGTTGTAAATTTTTCCAACCGTAAAACTTTTGTGTCGTAAACCATGAGACGCCAATAACGAGCAAAAGAGTACTGGTGGTAACACACAACTTGTGATACGCAGCCATTTTGTATTTTATTTCAACAACTACAGCAGTTTTTCCTGAAGATTACTGTATTTAAATCAAATACTCACATATTAGCAAGAAAGCATGGTATGGAAATAACTCCAATAT
>NC_068985.1:124234925-124235862 GCF_001194135.2 Octopus bimaculoides
TATATATATGAAGGTATTACGTATATGTGCAGCTGTGTGTATACGTGTGCATACGGTACAAACTCCCTTGTCAGATTTCACAGGACTAACAGGAGAGACGAGAGGAAACAGGTTGGTTTAGGGTAGCATTATCGTAGGAAATCCAACAGACTGTCCGGCAGGTTGCCAAGAATTAACTGGAAAACGGCCCAGGGCCTACACTCCGTCACCACCTCCAGCAACCTACCTTTTGGCCTTTCAAATGTAACAAAAAAGTAACGAAAAAAAATGGAGGAACAGATAAGAAAAAAGTAAAAGAAAAAGACTGAAATGAAAACAGCTGGTGGCGTGGAAAACACCTTGTGAATAGATGAGTCTAGAAAAAAGTGGAATAGACCGGAATAAACTAGTGCAGAATAGAATGGGATAGAATAGAATAGAATGGAAGAATGGTGAGAAGAGAAGGAGAGTAGGGAATGATAATGGTAATGGGTGGTAATGGAGAAAAGGGGGGGGGCGACGGAGAATAACATGATTTAGACAGCAACAACTGCAGAACTGTAGCAATAACAAGAGGAACAACAGATGCACTTAGAATAACAACAGCAGTAATAGTAACAAAAGTAATAACAACAGTAATAACAACAGTAATAACAACGGTAATAATAACAATAATAACAGCCACAGTGATAATAACAATAATGATAACAAAAGCATCAGCAATAACAGTAATAACAACAACAGTAATAACACCAGCCACAATAACAGCAGTAATAGTAACAACAGTAATAACAACAGTAATAACAATAATAGCAACAACAATAATAACAATAATAGTAATAACAACAGCAGCAACAAAACGGTGATAACAGCACTAGTTATTACAAGAGCAACAACAACAATAATAACAACAGTAATAACTATAACAACAACTGTAGGAAAAACAGCTGCTAATAAC
>NC_068985.1:124236365-124236955 GCF_001194135.2 Octopus bimaculoides
ATGTAAGAACAGAAATAGCAACTAAAGTAACAAGAAACAGCAGAAGCGGTTCCAGCAGCAGTAGCAGCAGCAGCAACAGTTGCAGTAGTAGCAGCATTTGGTGCAGTCATAACTGCAACCACACCTATTTCAATACAAGTTTTAACAAGAGTGACTACTACTACCACTACTACTACTACTACAACTACTACTACAACTACTACTACTGCCACCACTACCACTATCACTACTACTAACACTACAACTACTACTATCACCACTCCCACTAGTAGTAGTAGTAGTAGTAGTAGTAGTAGTAGTAGTAGTAGTAGTAGTAGTAGTAGTGATGCTGCTGATGATAATGATAATTGTTTCTGGTTTAGAGACACGCCAGTAGGATTGAAGAAAAAGTATTAGTTGATACCATTGGTCACACTACAATTTTTTTTTTTTTTGTGACCCCGAAAAGATAAAAGCCAAAGATGACCTCGGCAAGATTTGAACTCAGAACATAAAGAACCGTAACAAGATACTGCAAGGCATTTTATTCGTCGCTCTAACCGTTCTACTAATCCACACCTAATTTTTTTTTTTTTTTTTTTTTTTTTTTT
>NC_068985.1:124237271-124239801 GCF_001194135.2 Octopus bimaculoides
TTAGGTGTACGGAAAACACTCGGCGAGAAATGGGAAAAAATTTGAAGAAAGAAGAAAAAAAAACATAATAATAATAATAATAATAATAATAATAATAATAATGATAATAATACTTTCTTTATTGACCACAAGGGCCCACACAAAAAGCGAAAGGACATTATACAAAACGAACAAGGGACGGTGGGGTTTAGATGATGGTGTGTAAATAGTAAATAGGCAAAAACAATCAGCAATAGAATTCAAACAATTAAATTCTCCAGCACGGGGAGAAATCGGAACAGGGGCGTCCAAGGACATCCCTCACACCATGGATATCCCGATCACACAGGGCGCCTCAAGCAAGTACCCATCTTCTCTTTACCTTCTCCAGCCTCCAAGCGCATACTTGCTGTAGGCCCATTCACACGCGCCATCCTCGCCATCCTCGCCACCTTTCAAGGAACGCACTGGGCTGCAGCACCCCCATCTCCACCCTTACCTTCTTTCCAGGTGGAACCTGGAAAAGTTAATGAGTCCTTGATCAGATAGGAAAGTGCCTGCCTTCAACCCTTTCAGACATAATTTTTTAGGGTTCTACTATTTGTAAGTATACGTGACTATTCTGCGTATATAATTTACAGCTACATGCCTTACAAAATAAACAGGCCACAAAATTCAAGTGGAATAACACTGATCTAAACCTAACGAAAATGACTCTGATCTAAACCTCACTTTACTTCCCAAGAAAAATAGATAATTTAAGAAGACGCATCTTCAAAACCTAATGATGCCAGACATAGAAACAGAACACATTAGGAAAGATTACATAACAAGCAACGAAAAATAAAAATCAAACGACAAAATTGCCAACAATAAGAATACAGGCATTAAATCTAATGACATTGAAAACGCAAATCACAATATCTATATCATATTATATTACATCATATTATATTATATTAAATTACATTATATTATATCATATTATATTAAATTACATTATATTATATGATATTATATGATATATTATATCATATCATATTATTATTATATTATACATCATATCATATTACATAGATATGCACCAAAATTAAAGTTTAACGTACCAACACAATACTGACAAGCAATAGCTGAAGGAAAACAACAACACAGACGAAAATATGAAAAAAAGGGAATATGAGAAAGATCAAAGAACTAAGATGTTTAAAGACGGAAGTTATGAAAATAGCAACATTGTAAAGGTGAATAGTCGACAGATCTCATAAGGCGTATAACACGCATCTTGCTTTTGTGGCCTAAGTTGTTTTCAAGATGTATAACATCATGTTTGATATTCCAGTTTTGCTTCAAGAGTAAACAATCTATTATAATCCAATATATTAGTTTTTAATACATCATGCAACAGATATATATATATATAAAAAAATCTAAAAGAAATTTATTACATAATTGTGTTGTTTTTGTTTCCTTTTTCTCAATAAACGTGGACGGCGAAATCTTTTCAACTGAATACCTTATATTACACTCACCCTTAATATTAATCTTGATTTTGGTGAATAAAAACATGTATAGCACAGAATTTAATGTTATGAAACAAGGAATCGTCACAGACAATAATGCACAAAGCAGTATACACAGCAAATCGACGTTCAGAGAAGGCGATATTAAGTCAAGAATTAACCTGTACGCAACAGAAAAGGATAAAATCCCGAATTTCTACTTGAAGTATTTAGAAGGCATGTAGAAAGTGTTTCCAAAGATTATTAAATTACTTGTCAAAACGACCTGAATTCAGTGTTACAGTTACAGTCAATATTTGAAAATGATGAGGATAGTATCACATTGGAGTTGAACAATTCTGTGTCCACTGAACACGGAAAAAAAATAACAAGACATAGTTAACATAGTTGAAACCAAAGAAAGCAGAAGTGCCACTTAAGCGCAGTTTCAACTCACGCATTGATTAAAATATATTCAGAAGGTATAAGAAAAATCGGAAGTACATGTTAGATCCAGGTTTAAAGAAGGTTTAAGAATGCAGCACATTACTAACTGATAGGGAGACTTCATAGTGAGAATAGAGTCAAATTTATTATAGAATTTGTCTTGACAGAAATTTGAGAATAAATATTTCGAAATAGAAATAAATATCACGTTGATATAGAAACTTAGCATGTTGCGAATAATTGTAGCTGTTCTCGGGTTGTCAAAATAACGGCAATGAAAAAGTAATGTGTGTTTGTGTGTGTATGTGTATGTGCATGTATATATATGTGTGTGTGGTGTCAGCGTGTAAAAATGTACAGAAGTCTATGCACAGGAACGTGAAACTCCGAGTAACAGCTTATTGTGATATTTTTGTAATGTTTTTGCAGCTTTTTATTATCAATAATAATAAAGCATATTACTTTACCCTGGTATTCGATTACTACATTTCCCACCTTGTTTCACATTTATGTGCTTACTTTGGTATGCATGCATGTATGTATGTATTTTTATCTAAATGTGCGTACATATATATATACATATATATATATATATATATATATAT
>NC_068985.1:124239811-124240348 GCF_001194135.2 Octopus bimaculoides
TATATAATGTGTGTATATTATCAGATGCCGCTCATGCAGCAACGTGACAAATAATGATTAATGACGTTCGAGTTAGGAGAGAAGCCATATTTCCAAAGTATTTCTTGTCAAGTATAACAAACTATCACTTCACAATAACTGCTTAACGTCCATATGGAACAATATGGCAAAATAGAAGCTACACACAAGAATTAATTAACGAGTTGTTTCTAACCTCGTCTCAAAAGTGCAAAAGCATTAAGTGATTTTTTTTTTCTTTTTTGGTTTTTGTTTTTGTTTTTCTGTGACCAAACAATAAATACCTTTACAATATGGATAAAGAAAATATTTTCATCAGTTCCGAAGTTTAGGAATCATTGTTTACCAAGTTGCAGGAGATGCACCTGCGCATAGATACACATATAAATACATGCGAAATATACCATATATACATACGTATATTCTTATAAATACACATATATATACGTATATACATCCGTATATATGTGTCTGTATATATATATATATATATATATATATATATATATATATATATAT
>NC_068985.1:124240604-124241255 GCF_001194135.2 Octopus bimaculoides
CACATGGTCAAAATTAACGTGAGTTATTTAGACATTAACAAATTTATTAGAATATTTAGCTGAAGATCAGAATAGAGTATTCTTTACTCTTAACTGTGAAACGATCGTACTAAATTAACTAAAGGCAAGTGGTTTTTTTACTCTTCTCTACTGTTTTTTGTTCTGTGTGTATCGGAAATATCGCTATCAATCTGGAGTAATAATTTGTAGTTTTGAAATCAGTAGTTCTTTGACTGCTATTTCTGAATTCTCAATATGTTGGAGAAGCAGGTTACTGTCAATCCCTATATATTTATGATTATATATATATATATATATATATATATATACATACATATGTAAATATATACACACACATATATATGCGTGTGAGTGTGTGTGAGTATGCATGTATGTATGTACGTATTTATCTATATATGTATGTATGCCTGTGTGAATACTTGAGTGTGTGCGCATGAATAGTTGAACAGTTGAATTTAAAAAGTAAGCAAAAAGAAAAGAGAGAAATCAATACTATAGATAGAATATCAAAACTATATTTGTAAAGATTTCAAGATATATATATTTGCTGTTTAATGTACTACTATATATATATATATATATATATATATATATATATTGTTGTATTTCGGGACGATCATTTTTGTTGGG
>NC_068985.1:124241705-124245356 GCF_001194135.2 Octopus bimaculoides
TACATGCAAAGTATTAAAAGACGCTCAGGTATTCTATCGGTGTCTTACGCCGAACCGCTAAGTTACGGGGACGTAAACTCACCAACATTGGTTGTCAAGCGATGATGACGGGACAAACACAGACACATAAATATTGGGTTGTCTGGAAAGTTCGTGCCGATTCTTAAAGGAAAGTAAAAAGTCAATAAATACTTGCCATTACATTTTTAATCAACCAAATATGAACGATGTTGTTGCACAATGCATCTTCATATTTCCTTTAACTTGAAAATACCCTCTTCCCAGAATTGAGGTGGTTTCAAGGCAAATAAGTCGAAAGGTAAGCTACTATAAATCGGCACGAACTTTCCGGACAACCTAATACATACATACATATAAACGACGAGCTGCTTTCAGCTTCTGTCTACCAAATCCGCTCGCCAGGCTTTGGATGGCTGGAGGCTATAGTAGAATATACTCGCCCAATGTGCCACGCAGTGGGACTGAACCCGGAACCATGTGGTTGATAAGCAAGCTTCTTACCACACAGCCCCACCTGTGTCTATGATTCACCAACTTGCGCAGGTCCCCCCCCCCGTACGAGGGTAACCAAAATTACCAAAACCGTCTCCCTGGCTGCCGTCAAGCCAGGGCTGAAGATGTCGGTGGGTTATCCCGAGTTGCGCGAAATCCCACTCCGAGGAGTAGCTAAGCCAAAACGATACATCTGTTAGCCAAAACGATCGTCGTGCTACATAAGGCTTACAGTACACTCTGTCTCCCCTATCAATTATTTAAAACAAACTAAACGCGCACCGAGCAATCCCTTACGTAGATCCTGTGACTTAAACACAGTACCACGGATGACGCCTGGTAGTCGTATGTGGTGAACACGCTCTCAAGCCATATTACTAGGGATATGCCCAAAACAACGTGTGGATGCTACATTTGAAAGTCTCCTATCTAAACTATAATTTCAAACATAACCTATATATATATATATCCACACACACACACGCGCGCGCATACACACACCCACAGACACATACACACACTCACACATACACAGACACATATATATTTATATATACCAACGGTTTAGCAGAAAGAGCCCAATGAAGCGAAAGGCTAGACGAAAACACCAAACGGACAGGAAATTTAGGTAAAAACACGATACACGGAATATTCGCAGCTGATTTCCTCATCAGCCAATGACCCAAGATATCATAGTGGTTTCATGCCACATATAATACAGGGGTTGGACAAAATAATGGAAACACCTAGCAACATAGCATCATAATTTTGAAATATCTAGAAAACCGTCAAAAGCTTGTTTATTTTTATGTTTTGGGATTTATTATTAGTGTTGCTTAATATGTTTGGCTAAAGTTGCTGTTTCTTTTCAGATATCATCAGAAAAAGGTAATTAAAATTCATTGTAATGACAGATCTATCGGACTTTCAAAGAGGTCAAATTATCGGCGCTCATATGGCACGCGCTAGCGTAACGAAAACAGTTGAAATGTTTAGTCAATCAAGAAGTAGTGTCACGAAAGTAATGAAAGCTTTTGAAAAAGAAAGAAAAACCTCGTCGCTGAAACAAAACTCCGGACGAAAACCAAAACTTTCAGATAGGTACCGTCGAACTCTTACGCGTTACCAGAAAGGATCACAAAAGTACAGCTCCCAAAATTACTGCAGAGCTTAATGATCACCTCGGGAACCCAGTTTCCACAAAAACTGTTTCCCGGGAGCTGCACAAAGCCGGATTTCACAGGAGGGCTGCGATCAGAAATCACTACATTCAAGAACAAACGTTTCAAAGCGTTTAGAGTGGAGTAAAAACCTACAGAATTAGTCCCTAAAGCAGTTGAAGAATGTTATTTTCTCAGACGAGTGATCCTTTACCGTATTTCCGACCACCGGCCGAGTATACGTGTGGAGACAGCCAAAAGAAGCATCTGACCCAGACTGCCTTCTTCCAACTGATAAACATAGAGGAGGATCTGTGATGATCTGCGGGGTGTTATATCTTGGAAATCCGCCCACCCAATGGTTTCCCTTCATGGCAGAATTAACAGTCAAGACTATTTAAGCATTTTATCTGATCAAATTCATCCTGTGGTTGCGCAGCTGTTTCCGGAAGGAAACACAATCTTTCAGGATGATAATGCACCAATTCACACAGCTAAAGTTGTTACTGAATGGCACGAGGAACATTGTAGTGAAGTTGAACATCTTACCTGGCCACCACAGTCCCCAGATCTCATTATGATTGAATATGTATGGTGCATTTTGGAAAAACAAGTAAGGTGTCGATATCCTCCACCATCATCACAAGAAGAACTGGAGACTGTTTTAGCTGAAGAACGGACAAATATTTCTTTGGAAGCAATTCAAACTTTGTACGAGTCCATGCCTCGTAGAATTCAAGCTGTAATTACTGCCAAAGGCGGTTCTACCCCATATTAAAATAAATTCGTTTGAAATTGTAAGGTGTTTCTATTGTTTTGTCCAGCCCCTGAACTCTCCCGCCGAAGACGACGTATGAGTGTTCAGCTTTTTGCCGAACGACCTGCTCAAATGATTTGTTCATAGTGATCAAATGTATGGTTTGTACATTAGCTCACTCTCACCATCAAATTGATGTTGCCTGGTCAGGGACACGGTGTACCACGCATCAAGTGTCGAAGTGATTGCAGAGCAACGTCAGATGAAGTGTTTTGCTCAATAACACCTGGTCTAGAAATAGAAACCATGATCACGCGATCGTGAGTGCATCACCCTAGTATGTAAACCTAATAAGGTGGTGAACTGAAAGTTAAGGATCTGTAACTAAATACCGCATATTTTTTACGTTTTTTTGGTGGGGGGCAGTTCCAACCATATCTGGCAGTAACACGGCCATATCGACGATATTGTAAGGCGAAGGAAGAGAAGATAAAATAACAGCTCTAAGATTCTGCAGTCGATTCAACTGTCAGTGTATTTTCTTTAGAAGCATTGTTTTGGTGCCAATATATCTCTGTGCGTTGCGTATACACATGTGTCTGAGAATGCGTGTAAAATATGATTCCAGAAGAAAATAGAAGAATACACTGTCCGTCTGAAGCAAAGCAAGTAAACAAAACCACTAAATACGAGGTGAATAGACTGATCACATTTTTACCACAAGAAAGACAAAATATAAAAATATTTCTCGAATTCAAGAATTTTATGAAATCAGAGAAGACGATAGACACATCAGTCGGCCACTACGAACTGAAGCTTTGTTTGCCATTGTTATCATTATTATTATTATTATTATTATTATTATGCTTCTTTTCTGCAACAATCGTCTGCAATTATCTCTGACTTATATTTGATTGCTAATTAACTGAACATAATTCCATACAGTATCATACGGTCTGAGTTAATGTCTATTTGGTCGTCTGTTCCAGTGATATATTAAATGTACTTGTTGCTGTTGTCCGAGATTTCATTCATTGCGTTTGTTTTCTTTCTTTTCTCGACTAAAAATGGCCAGGAATTAATTCTTTAGGATTTCTGTTAAATACGTTTCTCTCTTTCTCTCTCTCACTTTCTCTCTCTCTCTCTTTCTCTCTCTCACTTTCTCTCTCTCTCTCTCTCTCTCTCTCTCTCTCTCTCTCTCTCTCTCTCTCTCTCTCTCTC
>NC_068985.1:124245472-124245776 GCF_001194135.2 Octopus bimaculoides
CTCTCTCTCTCTCTCTCTCTCTCTCTCTCTCTCTCTCTCTCTCTCTCTCTCTCTCTCTCTCCCTCCTTCCCTTTCTTCTCCTCCCGCTTTCTCTCTGTCTTATATTTTCTCTCACACTTCATTTCATTCTACTCTCATTAGCCGTTTCTATTTTCTTTTTTTCTTGTTTCAATCTAAAAACTAGACAGACAAATTAATCCGATAGTATCCCCATTGAATATTCCTTTTCCACCTACAATCGCCATTCACAATCATTCCAACACACACACATACACACACGCACACACACACACACACACACACA
>NC_068985.1:124245965-124249031 GCF_001194135.2 Octopus bimaculoides
TATATATATATATATATATATATATGCATGTATAAGTGTGTGTGTGTGTGTGTATGTATGTATGTATATATATATATATATGTATAAGTGTGTGTGTGTGTGTGTATATATATATATATATATTGTTTTGTTAGTCGTTTCTGTCATTGGACTACAGCCATGCTGAGGCGGAGCGTGATGTGAAAAAAGGGAAGGGAGAGAGAGAAAGAGAAAGAAAGAAGAATGAGAGCAAGAAATATCCAGGGACTCCTGCAACATGAGACCTTATAAAGTGGGTGCATGCAAACTTGACGTAGTAACACAAGAAATTAAAATGAATTAGAATTGATTAAACATGGAATAGAGTGTGGCGTGGGGTGAATCTAATATGTTTGTGCATATATGTACGTTGTTTGATCACTGGTCTAAATTTCACAGAAACATGAGCCATTATTTTTTTTTCTTCTTCCTACATCGAAAAATAGTCTATTGTAATCCTGTTAGAGTTTCATACCCTGGTAGTTTTTTATGTTTACAGCTACGCGATTGCTAACTCAGATTCCCTGTTCATCGACACCGAGAACAGCAACATTCATCAGATTCGAAACACGCACACACACCTAACCACATACGCGCATGCACACGCGCAAAATTATATACTTCCGAACATATGTCCATATGTAAAAAAGAAGAAAAAAAATCATCGAGTTTTGAGGACAAATATTTTAGTTCATTAAAATGTCAGAGATATATGGTAGATTATGTGGGAAATGCTACCAGAAACAGACCAGTGTTCCAGCTAAAGGAAGATTTATATTAGTTACTAATCTTTTACAAAGATGATATAAGACTTACGCTGAAGTATTGTTCAGGTCTGTATGGAAGGTACTGTTACTCTAATATGCATTAAAATTTCAGATAGAATCAAACTATAAGGGAACATACGACTGATTAACCAAGATTCACTTGCCAATGTATTACAACTACTGGATCTGATACATCATTTCTACACGCTGTTCCCCCCCTCCATCGCTACTAAAATAGCATCTGCTTTGCTGAACGCTTCATATTTTCTTTAGTAGCAGATATGAATACCTGCATATCTTCTCTACCTTATGTATATACGTACATGTACGTGTGTATGTCATGTTAGATTTCTTACCAGAGACCTCCTGCTGGTAACCATGTCGGCTAGTACAACCTGTACATCGTATGGCTGTTGGAGGCTAAACAGGAAGCCCAGTTGGTGAGTGGAGTGATTTTTGGAGGCTCTGCTGGATGAAAAACAGAGCAAATGAATTCAATATAGTCAACGGCTATGTAGTGCGCATTTACATATAAATATATAGACATCCACATACGAGACGAACGCTCTCACTGGAAACCCAAAGTGTTAGTGGTTTCTGGCAATCTTGTTTGTGTCGCACAAGCATTTGCCATTATAAAACTTGATGTGCAAGTATGTTTTGGGTTCCTTTTCCCTACTCCAGATGCAAGACAATACCCAAGATTTTTGGAACCCCGAGCAAGCAACTGACTTTTTGTTGCAGCCGTTGCAATGGCATGTGTGTCTGCTACAAAAAAAGTGCCACGCCTCCTGTGATTTCATTGCCCGTGGGGCATTAGAGAGTGTTATTATAGGCGAAAGTAGTTGCTTTTCACGATTCTCAGGTGGCGCGTGTGGCTACGTCCGTCGTTGAAGCGCGGTCGGTGATTAAACGATAGAGCCTTGGTTTTGCTTTTTTGTTGTATGGACTCATTGTGGAGAATCCCATGATGGGAAGGTAGTGCAGGTATGATACAAGTGCAAAGTGCGATCGTACTCGATAACAAATTGACAATGTTCTGTGTGTGACAGTCTTATATATATATATATATATATATATATATATATATATATATATATATATACATGTGTATGTATAAGTGATACTCTACGTTGTATCAGCTTGTAGAAAGAATATGAAACTATACAAAGCTTATAAACTTCTCTTTGAAAAGATATGCCCCTATGTAAAGAAGTTCAATTGCGTAGATATGTAACTTACACATATTCACTTATATAATACATATATATAATAGATGTATGTTTTAGAGTCGCATTTATACATACAAAGATTGTTTATATTAATGCTAATGTATAATGCGTGTGTGTGTTTAATTAATGCCTATGTATAATGCGTGTGTGTGTTTGTGTGTGTGTGAGCGTCGGTTGTATATGTTCTCTTTTCAAGTAACCTACTTTGGACCACAATGTCTATTTTCCTTTGTCATTTAATTAACAATATACTCCGCTCGATATATTAGAACATATATAATTCCGGTCTTCAACGTAAATGAACGACGAGAAGAAACTCGAGAAGTACTGACTGATGGGTGTTCTTTCCGACTAGACCCATTCAATCATCTACGTTCATGACTGGAAGAGGGACCTATTTCTTTTGTTGAATTTTAAACGATATGTCTATGTTGTCTCAAATAGACACAATCGATTAGCAACTCACTGATGTGTTTCTCTGTTTCTTAGGAACAATTCCAGCAACCATTGCATTTAAAGTTTCGTCACGATTCAATATTGGCTGCAACTCCACCTCCATCTGTCAACATCAGATGTCGCTGATAAAAGGAATTAATGAAGATGACTGGACAAAAATCTCTTTGAACGCCTCTCACCTGCCTGTCTCTCAAATTGAACTCTCTAATTATATATCCATCCGTTTATACTTACATGGATAATACATACATACATACATATACATATACATGAAGACATACATACATACACATATACATATACATATGTATATATACATGTGTGTGTGTGTGTGTGTGTGTGTGTGTGTGTGTTTATATATATATATATATATATACACGCACACATAAAACCATCTAATTAATTTATCCAGCTGCTCATCATTTTCGAAAAATAGAGTCGCACTGTAACACTTTATTTGATTATCTACTTATATCCTAGTCTTACTCTCACGCTTTTCCTTTATCCCCCCTCCTCCTCCTCCTCCTCTCTCTCTCTCTCTTTTCTTCTGTCTCTCTTTTTTTCTCTCTCTCTCTCTCTCTCTCTCTCTCTCT
>NC_068985.1:124250288-124253776 GCF_001194135.2 Octopus bimaculoides
CTTGAAGACCAGCCTCGTTCAAGGCGACTGTCAGCCTCCCGAACGATTAAAAACATCCTGAAAATTCGTGGACTGATCTTCGAGGTCCATCACCGAACAACTGACAAACTTGTTGATACGACTGGCGTGCCCTGGATCTCCTGCCAACGAATTTTTAATGAGGAATTGCGAATGAAATGAGTTGCAGCAAAATTCGTGCCTCGCTTGCTCACGGAACATCAAAAGCAGTTACGACTGAATGCGCGTCATGAACTGAAAGAACAGTTGGAAGTTGATCCGGACCTTTTTTTTTTTTTTTCTGAAAGGTCATCACTGGTGATGAAAGCTGGCGCTACAGAATTTGCAGCTGTGGAAGAGGTGAAAAAAAAAAAGCCACGGAGGCGTCAAAAGACATCTCTTCTTCGCAAGAGTCCCAGCACGGCTTCGAACAGACTAAAACGTGTCAGGACCGATGCATTGCTTCAAATGGAGAATACTTTGAAGAAGAGAAAATTGTAAACAAGTAAAACGAAGAGAATAAAATAATACTGCAAAATTCCGGTTTCTTTTGGGTACCCTCTCGTGTATATATACATACATACATACATACATGCATGCATACATACGTATATATATATATATATATATATATATATATATATATATATATATATATATATATATATATACGTAAAACTGCAACTAATTCACTTCAGTTTACCAGAAACATCCTTTTTATGAAGGATATGTGTAGTAAATAGTCTAAATCACACATCACACATCTGCCTCTCTCTTACTGGAAACGCAAGGCGAGGTTCTTAGAGACTGTACTAGGTTCCCGGGCAAGAGTTACGTCGGATGATTCATTGACCACGCCCATCCTAGAAAGGTTAGAATCACAGAAATAATGAACGTTTCTAACATCCCCGAAGATATTGATTAACAACAAAATATCAGTCACGTCAAGATAATTGCCAGGTATAAAGAAGGTGTATTTTAAAATTTTCCTTGTCTTCAGCGAAAAAAAAACATAACAACAACAACAATAATAATAATAATAGTAATAATAATAATAATAATAATAATAATAATAATAATAATAATAATAATAATTTTTTAAATCAAACATGCTGGAACAGGTTTTAAACATAGAACAATTAACTGTAAAATAGGCTGGTTCAAATCGGTTTTACCGGTTAAATTAAACTAAACCAAAAAGAGATATCGCAAAGAAAATAATAGCAATAATAATAATAATAGCAATAATAATAATAATAATAATAATAATAATAATAATAATAATAATAATAATAATTACAATAGTAATAATAATAAGAATAATAATAATAATAATAATAATAATAATAATAATAATAATAATAATAATAATAATGATGATGATGATGATGATAATAATGCTCTTTCAAATATTCAAAGATGTAATTAGACAACATTTGTAAATGAGTATAATCGTTTGAATGATTGAGATGAGAAGGAAATGAAAAACGAATTATCAAGATATATACCATTTTAGAATGGAAACCTCCGCTGTAACTAACTAAATAAATAAATAAAAATATTAATCTGTACAGAAAGCTACTATAGATGTGGTACCAGACAAATGTGAATTCATCGTAATGAAAATAAATTTTCTCCAGCCCTGCCTGTACACTGCCAAAAGAAAAAAAAAAGAAAAAATCAAATATGGCTGAACAGGTTTTGGGAAAGAAGAAGGAAAAGCAAAACAAAACGGGAGTTTTAAAATGTAAAATAGGCTGCTTGAACTCGCTTCGTTGGTTAAATTTGATTAATCCCAAACCAGATGCCGTCATAAAAATATAGAAGGCATTGTATTTTCTAAAATATGAGATGTAATAAAAAAATACTTATAAATGAATATAATCACTGACTGCCAGTGTTTCGTAATTTCTATGCAGCATACTGAATCAGTTCCATTTTTTTTTCTCATTTCATCTATTAGTGATGAATTGATAATGTTCAGAAAACTTCGAGATTTGATAAAACATAGACATACATACGCGCGCGCGCACGAACACACACACATATAACTCAAGTATGTATATATTACACACGCGCGCACACACACACACACACACGCACACACACATATATATATGTATGTATGTATGCATGTACGTATGTATATATATGTATGTATGTATTATGTATGTATGTATGTATTAAGTATGTATGTATGTATGTATGTATGTATGTATTGGAAAATAGGTGAAATCCTTGGTACAGTTAGATATATTTGAAAAAGGAAGAGAATGATTTCACAGGTAGTCCTAATTAATTTAATTTACTAATAAGAATAAGTTAATTTTACAGTTTGATTTGTAGAGCTAGTAAGTTCTTTGTTAACTTCGGTGGGGAGATTTTTCAAAGATTCCTTGCTAACTTTTCTGGAGAACTTTCTCGTATTCGTCGGCGCGTCGGTGGCAGTTGTCAAACTGATATTCAGGTTGTGTTGTGCTGTGTGATTCTATACCTAAATCTCTTATATATAGAATCACGTGTACAACACAACCTGAAGATCAGTTTGACAACTGCCACCGACCAATGCGGGAATGTTCTCCAGAAAAGTTAGCAAAGAAACTTTAAAAAATCTCCCCACCGAAGTTGACGACAGGATTAATAGATCTAGAAACCAAACTGTAAATAAAATTAACTTACATTGTTAGAAGATTAAATTAATTAGAACTACCAGTGAAATCATTATTTTCCTTTTCTAAATGTATATATATATATGTGTGTCTTCTACTATAGCTTCGGGCCGACCAAAGCCTTGTGAGTGGATTTGGTAGACGGAAACTGAAAGAAGCCTGTCGTATATATGTATATATATGTATGTATGTGTGTGTATATGTTTGTGTGTCTGTGTTTGTCCCCCAACATCGCTTGACAACAGATGTTGGTGTGTTTACGTACCCGTAACTTAGCGGTTCGGCAAAAGAGATGGAGACAATAAGTACTAGGCTTCCAAAGAATAAGTCCTGGGGTCGATTTGCTCGACTAAAGGCGATGCTCCAGCATGGCCGCAGTCAAATGACTGAAACAAGTAAAAGAGTAAAAGAGTGTATATATATATATACGTTTGTAGAAATAAATAATCTTGTACGTTTGTAGAAATAAATAATCTTGTATTTTTGTATTTTTCTATTATTCAATTGATCTTTAATTATAATTAAATAAACGTCTTTAGCTTTAAATAGTATAGCTTTAACTATTACACCGGTTAAATATGTACTAATTTTATCTTCATTATTATTTTAAACTTAAACTTCGTTCAACTTGTATTTAAAACAATGATAATTTATGTAAGATGTTTTTTGTATATAATATACATGTTATTATAATGGATGTAGGGATGATTATTGAATGGTTATTATTTTGATATTATGATACTTTTTAATTTTTCTATCTTTATATAATAAGTATTTCATATTAATTCATTTGGTACTTATTGTTGGTTGAGATATATATCT
>NC_068985.1:124254117-124254630 GCF_001194135.2 Octopus bimaculoides
TATATATATATATACATATATTTATATATATACATATATATACATATATATATATATATTCATATATATATATATGTGTGTGTATTTATGTATATGTGTATATATATTGGCCAAACAGGAATATCACTCCGTAGAAGAGCTACTCTCCACAAAGAACAAATCTGCCACCCACATTACAGACAGATACAGGTCAGTGGACACATAGAAAGGTGTGCGAGGAATGTTAATCCCAATTTCCTAATTTTTCCCTTCTATCAATGTTCACAGAACACGTCTACACAACAAAGAATGAATAAAGAGGCATTTTTCATTAATAAATATCTTCCTCAATTAAATATAAACACATAACATCATATAGAACACCACTAATCTTCCATTTAATATCACTAACCCCCATACATCCCATACACCATTCACACTACAAATCCAGATTACCCTAATTGCACCAAATGCAGAACTACTTACCTCCCTTACACATAATCTTTTTACTAAGGGACTAATAGACTTGACACC
>NC_068985.1:124255139-124272239 GCF_001194135.2 Octopus bimaculoides
TATATATATATATATAACTTTCTCTGTTTCTTTCTCTCTCACTCACTACATACATACATACATACATACATACATACATACATACATACATACATACATACATACATACATACGTACGTACGTACATACAGTTGAGCATGTTCCTTAGTGGCTGATGATATGTGCATCTCTGATCCCGAGCAGAAGTAGTGGGTGGAGCATCATAGAGGAATTCTTTGGAGTTTAGATAATTCATCTCTGGAAACATGGTTGTTTCGTTCAACATCCTTGAACAACTCTTATTCAGGGACCTTTTGAGCAGAATGAGCTCCTCGAACTGAAGAAAATTCTAACTAGACCCTACCCGCAAGGCCATGCGCTGTTAATCTTGATATGAGATCACCATGTCCTTCACATATGGTTTTGATGCATGTGCTTGATGTACCCTTTTCAGATGGGTAGTCATGATGGTTTTACTGGGCTTCGTATGTTTTACTCCCAGTGTCACTTTGATGACATTCACTGCTCTCTCACTCAATAATAATAATAATGATGATGATGATGATGATGATGATAATAATAATAATAATGGCACTCATGGCTTTTGATCTTAAGTGATTAGAAGTGTTATCATGTACATTGTTTTGTCTTGCTATAAAAGACGGGCTGCAGCAAATTTTCAGTGGTTGTTGATATGTGCATCTCTGATCATGAGCAGAAGTAGTGGAGGAGCATCGTAGCCATGTGCTGAGAGGAATTGTTTGGGATTTGGAGAATTCACCTCTGGAAACATGGGTGTTTTGTTCATCATCTTTAAGCAAACCTTATTCAGGGGGCCTTTTGAGCAGGATGGGTGACTCAACCTGACAAAAATTCCAAGTGGGCCCCGCCTGCCTGGTCATATGCTGTTTATCTTGATATGAGATCACCATGTTGCACACATATAGTTGTGATGCGTGTGCCTGGCGTACCCTTATCAGATGGGTAGTCATGATGGGTATATTGGGCTTCGTATATTTTTAACCAAGTGTCAAATTGATGACATGAGCTGCTCTCTCACTCAATAATAATAATAAAGTAACCAGCAAGCTTAACCTATATTGGTAAAATGTACAAATGAATAAAGTAGGGTATCAAAATACCACGTGCTAGAAAGAGGAGTTAACACTCCAAAACCACAAATTTCTCACTGTTAATAAATACGCGCGGTGAATGCAACGAATATAATAAAATAAGCTTACCTTGTATAAACTACAAAGCAAGAAAGATATCTTGGTATCAACTGATTTTATCTTTTGTACCTTTGTACTCAAAGATTGTCATCCAAGTTCACTGTATTCATCTATTTTTGAAAACATTCATCACATTACACCGTGCGCTTTTGTTCATCTGAATGCCCCCGTGACATTCAAATACGAACATAAAGTGAGTCAGTACAATACATGAGCGTTAAACTAATATACCTGTTTGTTGTTTATACACCTGTCTTCGTCTTTTGTTTTTCTGTAAATTCCAACTATATATGTGTGTGTATGTGTGTGTGTGTGTGTGTGTGTGTGTGTGTATGTGTAGGGGTTGTTATACGTGTGTGTATTGTATGTTATGTGCGTGTGTTAGTGTGCATGTGTAATTCACTCTTACTTCCATACTAAAGTAATTCCCAGGAAAAATAATTTAAAGAGAATGAGAATATAAAATTGACATAGATGTAAAAGATCGATAATAATCAATTGATGAGTTAACGATGGCCTTAAACTGTCACACTATAGAATTGACCTATTTCCTATGTAAAGGATTCGAAGCTATTAATTTGACTTTCTAATCAAGTCTTTTGTAGTTATGTGGTATAGAAACTTGCATTAGGTGACCTTATCAGTGCTTTTAGCAAGAGAGTACAATCGATAGTGGTGTAGGTGAGTGTAAATTAAGTAGATGAGCAAATTGAGTGTTTGAGATGCGGTGGATATCTATGAAGGTGCTAAATGTGGATACGTGTAAATGAATATGAGTTCAGGTGAAGTGAAATGCTCATGCAAACGCTGTCCGTATTTCTTGTCTATTTACTCCTGAGCTCAAGGGTCTGTGCAAATCTTTCAATCTTATCTGACGGATTATCGTTGAAAAAAATCTGTTCACGAATTTCACTTGTAAGCGTTTCGATAATAGCAGTGATGTGGCGATGCTTAAACTTATAGTTCTTTCAAACTCAGCATTTGCAAATACGAAACTTTTGAGTTTGATATTATTGATGGTACTTCTTCAGTTGAAATCCTGAAAACTGATGTGCTCAAGAGTAATGCATTACTTAAGACAAAGGCTCACAAATATCAAGTACCATTAAAGATATAGCCCCGCTCACTGTGCTGGAAAGCAATAAAGAAGTGACCAATGATGGGTATTTAGAGCAGTGAAATTTAGAGCAGAGATTGGGCAAGGCGGAACCAGATATTAAGAAGCACTAGATTAAGAGATAGAGCTAACAGCATGGTAGATTTTCAGCAAAGATTATGCACCAGACTTAAAACAACTCGAGACTAAGGTGGAGGTTTATAAAAACATATCACCCATCTCTGTTATGATTATTCAATGCAGGGTACTCTTTGCTGTTCACTGCTATCGTGCTGAACAAGGCTATGATAGATGTTATACTTTGGAGACTTCCGCGTTCTAATGGGAAAAGAAGACCTCTCAGCTACATTTGGTGTTATTGATAGAGACACACACGCCATTGAATTGAACATCTATTAAAGCTATGACAAAAATTGTAGGCGCAGTATTATGGGACACATTTCGCTTGTAGCTGTATGAAGAATAAGATGCTCTCTGAAAGATTTAGCTAGTCTTTGAGACTTAAGATTGTTTTTTAGCCCCATCTCTTTAGTCCCGTACAAATAGACATGTGATCAAATTTGTTCCAGCCTTGACCAGTCCATCATTTTGTATGTCAGTTATTACTTTTCTGAATGTACTCTTCTCTCTCTTCTTTTGATCCCGAACTGTCTTCTCTAATAACACCTTCCATTTGCAAAGACGGTGGGGTGTTAGTTGAAGGAGATTTGACTGTTATCTGTAGCAGGTCGAAATGTCACGCAGAGACTCCATTATTGATTCATAGACACTCTACATATCTAAATCCAATCTAAGTTTAAGCTACAATTAATGAAGAAACCCCTACTTTTATCGGAGCCCTCCTTTCCCAAGACGTTTACACCTCTGTAAAAGTGAAGGATTATATGAAACATGTACAAACAACATAGAATATAAATCAGTAACGAGCCATCATCGGAAACTATGGCGGATTTGCTGTGAGTGGAAAATTAAAGGTGAAGTGTGATCCATTAGGTGTACAATCTTATTTGTGGTGCACATTTCTCATAAAGGTGACTAATAAGTTACATTATCAATGCGTTCCTACTGATAATTAAAGATGAAGCATGCTACAGTATAGATTATGCTACGTTAAGAGGTGTCGTGAATTACGCATTATCGAAATGGACCGTGTAACATTATAGGAAGGTATAAGTTTCATCTAATCAATGTAAGTTTTGGAAATCTGACGTTAGAACTACTGTGATCATCTTGATATGATGATGGTGATGATGATGATGGTGATGATGATGATGATGACAATGATGACGATGACGACGACGACGAGGAGGAGGAGGATATTGGTGATCAGGATCAAGATCACCATGGTTATCAGTGATCGTCATAACCACCTTATCAACGACATATTGGTATCTATAACGATGATGGTTATAATCATGATCATAACCACATCACCAATACCACCCTCACCACCAACACCACCACCACCACCATCATCATCATCACCACCACCACCACCACCACCACCATCATCATCATCATCATCATCATCACCACCACCACCACCATCATCATCATCGCGTTAACGTGTATAACTAACTAGAATGTAGCATATTGAATGTAGTAAAGAAAAGAAAATTTAATAAATTAATATTATACACGAAATGAGGAAGACTAAAATAGATTTAATTATTTCACTCTGATCACGAAATGTAAGGGTGACAACTCGGATATTCAAATTAATTAAAAGTTGACTAAAACAATTGTGTAGTGAATCTTTACAATCACTGTCAGTTCCTAACACGATACGGTCTTCTAGATTATTCCCGGCAACATATGCTGTTTTTCTATCAAAAGTATCATTTCAAGCATGCTAGTATTGTACAAGGGGCAGAAAATACAAATGCGTTTTACACATTAAACAGGTTATATAAAGGTTACAACATTTTTGGCAGGCACCAATGAGAAATTACAATAAATTATTGATGTTGTTAGAAGGAATAGTGACAAGAAATGCCTAAATGTGAGGGTAAAAACAACAAATAGAATGGTTGTTAATCGGACAGAACGAAAGGTAGAAAGCACAAATGTAGATGGACAGAAGCTTGAACAAGTAAAAAGTAAACAGTACATTCGGGAAGTCGCTGTGTAAAGAAGCTACTCCAAGAATAACAAGAGTAAAGTAACATTTATAAGAATGAAGATTTTTGCCTCAAAAGACAGCACTACGCCTAAACTAGTAAATTGTTATATTATGCCAATCGTCCTCTGCGAAGCAGAAAGTTACACAATGTACAGAGCAATGGAGAAGATAGATGCCTTTGAGTTGTGAATCTTTCGCAGATTAAGTAAAAGAAGCTGGCAAGACAAAGTAACAAACGCTACAGTACTAGAAAGGTATGTAGGCCCGAAGACACCTGTTGTCGAGAACCAAGTCCACAAAGCTAGCAAATTTTGGAGATACAATGTGCCAGTAGTCATTAGCCCAAGTCATTCTAACAAGAAGTGTGGAGGGGAAGAGAACAAGAGACTGGCAAAGATGTTTGTAGACTGACAACATCAAATGTGAACCGGAAACAAGAACTTCGCTGAATGTATGCATGCAGCACAACACAAAGGAACTGGAAAATTTTTGGAAGCTAACTCTTGGACACAGAAGGGACCCCTGGTTGATAATAAAAAAGGTTGTGACTTCTATAATACTAATAATTATAGAAGACAATGAATAGTTTATTGGTGGGTTTTGCTATGTTTACTTAGGAATAATACATTTGTAGATTTTATTCAACTATGTGTATAACAGGCAATTGTAGACATTGTGTGTTTATATATAATACCTGTGTGGACAGTAAAAGGGGGATCACTCGGACTAGTTTTAACTATGTGAAAAGATTTGATCAGCAAATGAAAACGCTTTTCAACTATTCAAAGATATAAAACCCTTATTACTAATTGCTTAAGTGAACTAGACTGGCCAATTTTCATATATAATGGATTCTTTGCAGCCAGTTCGTTTAATAAATTACTGATGCGTTAATAATGTCATCTCAAAGGTATGCTGTACTGTAGAACATACCTATACATTTTTAACTAATATGGACTAAGCCATCTTTTTGTTTTTGTCCTCGAAGGTATTCTACATAAACACAGAATGTTTAGTATATATCTGTCTATACATTGTAGTACTAAAACAAAAATCAGCCACCACGAAAATATAGGGAATAAAGACTTATAATATTGAATTATGTAAAAGAGCTAACGAACGACCTTGAACGTGTTCGTGTGATTTATGAGAAATACCATATATATGATCCCTAAACTTGGTGTCTTAATTATAAAGAAGAAGAAGCAATACAGGATAATGTTCTACAATCACTACAGTTAAAATATGGAGAGATCATCAACGAAAAGACACCTTTAATCACAAGTCTGATTGACAGGGCTCGTAATGGGCTAAACAATAACTAAAAAATCGAGCCCGAGAGAAATAGCAAGTCATCTGCAATCACTCTTTACTGTCTTACAATAGGAAATATACAATTAAATGATATAGTCCTAGTTACATTGCACAGCAACAAAGCTAAAACAAGGACATTAAGATCTTCAGAGTTGGAATAACTTTGGTCATATGCCTGCGGGTTGACCTGAGGGTATAAGCAACAATAAAACAGTAAAAACAACGACAGCTAAAAGTTAAAAATGCAAAGACAATGGTTATTAGCAAGACAGAACAAAACTACTTCATGTCATAAATAATTACAAATAAACATTTTCTAAGTTAAAAAACGATATCTAATCTGTTAATTAAAAACGAAAATAAAAACATAAATCAACTACTGAGAAAAAATAAATGAAAAACAAAATCCACAAACAACACATTTAGAATTACTGTTTACGGACATGAAATTAAAATTTGAACCAAAATGATAAATGATAACATTTCAGTTGTGTATCTAACAACAGTGAGATAAACAAGTTAGTGAGATAAATTGGACTCAAAACACTAAAATCATGCTTGCACAATAACTTATTTGATTTTGTTTATATCTCTTAGGATGTAAACGTGTCTCTTACCCAAAATAGAACGGAAGTTATGTAAGTTTGCCGCCAATTATTTTTTTTCTCTTGATCAAACTATATATCAATATGTGTGTGGACACACGGGTAAATGTGTGTGTATGTAGAGATGAGTATGTGTAAATATGTGTATATATGTTAGAACACTTTACATTGTATTTCCTCTGAAGACTGACTCTTAGGTCCCGCTTCAACAATATTCCAATTATAGAGATATTAGAAGGAAAAGAGTGCTGACTGTTTGTATGTGTGTGCGTGTGTGTGTGTGTGTGTGTGTGTGTGTGTGTGTGTGTGTGTGTTTATACATATGTATATGTATATATATGTATATGTGTGTGTATGTACATATGTATGTATTTATGTATGATATATATGTATATATACTATATGTATATATATATATATATATATATATATATATATATATTATATATGTATATATATTATATAATATATATGTGCGTATGTGTATATATATATATGCGTGTGTGTATGTATGTATACGTGTGAGTACGTAGATATATAACGAGTGTACACACGTACGTGTGTGTGTGTGTGTGTGTGTGTGTGCGTGTGTGTGTACGTGTAGGTCTGTGTATGTGCATGAATGTATTGGTTTGGTGTGGAGGAATGTAATTTGGTCAATGTTTTTGGCTGTCCCATAGTGATCGATGATATTAATACGTAACGTCCCAGTTGAATTACGGCTGACAATCTGGAATGAAAGGACTGAAGGGATTAGAGAAGCAGATTGTGTGCGACCTACGAGAGAGTGACGCATCAGTCGAAGAAGAATGACAAGCGGGATGACTACTGGCGGGTGGTAGCACGAGGAACAACGACCTTTGTTGCACCAGTAGAAAAGGCAAAGACAGGATGCAACAGACCTGTGGAGAGGTTGAAATGTGTTAACCAGTGACTTTATACTAACCAGTCGCGGGTCCTTTCTTTGAAAGTGGCCGACAATATATGAGCGTTAGCAGCGGTGCCTTCCCTGCTGGTGAAATATGTTCCATTACATCATTTGAACTTTGTCAGAAGATAGTAGTTTTTAGACTACGGAAGCCTTTTCTGGCTGTTAGGAGGAAAGCCAGTCTTTGCTCTATAGACAAGGGATGAATTATCGTCTAATCGTAAACATTGCGAGTTTAACGTTGTATCAATTCTCACTAAATTAGTGAAGCGAAACCGTAGGCACACAGTGGCACAAAGAAGATACCAACAATGGGTTTGAACTCTTACACTTCGATGCCTTCTCTAATCAGCCTTCACATCTGTGCACCATACACATATAAATATATAAACGAGGTCTGATCAATAAGTATCCGGACTGTTACCATAGTTAAGAAGCTAAAGCACGCAGGATGAAATCTCTTGGCACAGATTAACTTTGGGTTCTGCTGTGCATGTGTATTAAGTTTTAACATTGTAGCTCATATCCACTGTTTACAGCAGTGCTTGGAAGGAATGTGTGTAGCGTGTGATTGTCGCATTGACCATGACAGAGAAAGTTGAGCAGAAAATCTGGATCAAATTTTGTCATAAGCTTGGCGATACCTGCTCAGAGGCCTACACAAGGCTTTCAAAACGTTTTCATCGTTCTCGACGCAATCAAGGAAATCTTGTGCAACTGAAACCCGAATGTCTTTTTGGTCAGCTGAAAGCAGTTTTGGCACAAACTTGGTAGACACGAGTCTCATATCGAAATCTTCAGTGATAATAGACTGAACCGTAGATTATGCACACCTACATCCCTATGCATACATATACGTACAGCTTAAATATCTACATACATACATTTATATATATATATGTATATGTATATATACACACATGCATACACACATGCATACTTACATACATACAAATACATATACGCATATCGGCAACATTCGTTAATTTCTTGAAAATGGGGTCATAATCCCGAAATATTGAATGCAAGGTAAGTCTACATTAATTTACATATTTGTTTTCTTGGGATTTGCCTTGCATTTACTTCGCATTGTTCTGGCCTTACCCACGATCCTTTATACAATATATATTAAGGTTATAATAAAAGAGAAGTTAAATGCTCGAAGACGTCTGGTTAACAGGAATAAGTGCATAAGTGACATGGCAATTGTTATTCAAAAACTTATGTTGCTTCCAGTTCGTCTCAGCTTTTAACAGCGTTCAATAATTCTAATCATCAGATGTCTCATCATAACTAGCTGTCTGTATAGAGTTTGACCTCTGACATATACAGTTCTTCAGTACACGGATATATTACCGTAGAATAAATTCTATAGATGTCTATATTACCTTCTAGGCACATTCGTGTATGGATAATCAACTTGATAAGGCATGTTTGAATGAATGTCCCCAACCGTAGCGTTGTATTACGTGTAAGTGTACGTATACTTTCATGTAAGTATGTAATTTGTATTCATTCGTATTCTTACACACACACACACACACACACACACACACACACACACACACACGTATGTATGTATATGTGTATGTATGTATGTATGTATGTATGTATGTATGTATAGATCTATAATGCTTCTGTATTTGTATATAACTGCATTATGTACGTTCGTAGACTTATGTGCAAGAAGCTAAGTACGGATGTGGAAAGACGTATATACCTTCACTATTAAAGGTAGACACATACATAATATATGCATATATACAACACTCACAAAAACGCTCACAAACATACAGATATAATCCTACCCGTCAAAATACCTATCCCGTTTACACAACGACTAACCAATTCAAATACACAGAGGAGGTATGTAGAAACAAGCTAATCAGTAGATATATTATTATTAAGTCACGCTGGAAATGTCATTTGATCTGTATTAATTTTGGGTATAAGCTATGAGAAGAGGAAGACAGGTTGAGTTAATGAGAATTCTAAAGGAAAATAACTAATATATTATTCACTAGGAAAGATACTCCATTTCAAAAGAAAAATATTTTCCTTAAAAGAATAATACAAAATTGAAATAATTGTAATATAAGATACATTAAGATAAAAATATACAATTCAGAAATTAAATTTTAAAATATTTGAGCAAAACTTAAACGAATTACAGATTTTTAAAAAAATTAAATAATATTATTTAGTTAATTATTATTTATTGTCTACTAATACTTATTTTATTATTATTTATTTTCTTTGCACAGCTTCTAACGCTGGAGATGTACTATGGTGTCAGCTGTTCACTACCGATGAACTAAGGTAACACCCCTTATTTTTCGAGTACCATCCGGAGTATTCGAGCGGTTCCAAGCAGTGCTGTTTTTTTACAAGTGTTCCGCCCTTATTGCAGCCCCTATTTGTTCCATGTACTTCTCAAGATTTTTACTCACTGTCCCCAGGACTCCAACAATTATTGGTACTACTACCACCTTTTTCAGCTACCACAACAGCGTCACCTCCGAAGCTAACCTGTTATATCTTTCGACTTTTCTTTCTTCCTTATCGCATACCTTGTTGTCAGCTGGGCATGCTATATCTATGATCCAGCATAGTTTGTTTTCTTTCTCAATTCAGACTATGTCTGGCTTCCTATTCTCAATCTCATGGTTGCACTGAATCATAAAATCCCACAGGATCTTTGCATTATCATTTTCGATGATGCCTTCGAGTTTATGTTCGTACCACTTTTTCCTCTGTTAAGTCTATACTTGTTGCAAAGTGTCCAATGGATAATTCTTACTATATTGTCATGGCGTCTCTTATATTCTTCCTGAGCTAGTGGCGTACATTTATTGGTAATATGCCATACGGTTTCACCATTTTGTCCACAGATTCTGCACTTACCACTTTCTGCTGTGTTGTCTATTCTGTATTTTATGTAATTCGGTCTTAGTGCTTGCTCTTGGGCAGCACCGATTAGGACCTCCGTTTCCGGTTTTAAATCACTTTTAGTCATCCATAGCCATCTCTTTTCTCTGTCTGTCTTATGTTCAACATCCCTATGAAATTGTTCATGCATTCTTTTCTTTATCCACCTATTCTCAGTTTCCTTCATTCTCAAGTCCTTGTACAGTGCTTTATCTTTGCAATCTTCCATCTTACATAAGCCTGACCTTCTTAATTTCAATAATACAGGTTCTGTGGCATTTTTTACGTACCATGCTATATTGTTTTCTTCTGCTCTCATGCTGTGTTCGCATCCAATCAGTCCTCTCCCCGTCTTTTTCTTGGTACATAGTCTGTCTGTGTCACCTTTTGGGTGGAGTGTCCCATATCTAGTTAGCAACTTCTTTGTTTTCCTGTCTAATCTATTTAGTTCGTCTACTATCCATGCGATTACCCCTGCTCCTTAGCTAAGTAGTGAAACCGCCAAGGTGTTGATAGCTTCAATCTTATTCCGTCCGTTTAATTTCGACTTAAGGATCAGTCTCAGTCTGCGTAAGTACTCCACCTTAAATTTTTCTGTCATTTCTTTCTCCATCAATTCATCCATTTCTAATATCCCCAAGTACTTATAACCCGTCTCTTCTATCTGCTTCATAATCTCCCCCTAGACCGTCCATACATTTGATTTTGCCTCTCTTCAAGACTAATACACCACACTTTTTTCAATCCGAATTCATTCTGGTATCAGCAGTGAAAGTATACACCGTATCAACGAGGGAACTGACTTGGAATTCATCTTTACCATAAAGGTTGAGGACTATTATTATTATTATTATTATTATTGCTGCTGTTGTTGTTGTTGTTGTCTTTTTCAGCAAGACGCTTTATTTCACGTTGCTTCAGTTCATTCTGTTATTGATATAAGTTGCGACGTCACTGGTGCCAAGCTGTATCGGCCTTTGCCTTTCCCATGGAGAGGGGAAGCATGGTATGTATGGACGACTACTGGTCTTCCACGAACAACCTTCCCGGACTTGTGCCTCGGAGGGAAACTTTCTAGGTGCAATCATATGGTCATTCATGACCGAAGGGGTCCCTCCCTTATGTATACATGCATTTATGCTTTCTGTGTTTGCTTATAATTGCATAATGTACGTCTGTTGATTCATATGTAAGAAACTAACTACGGGTGTAGAAAAAAATGCATATACCTTCATTATTAAAGGTTCACACATACATAATATATACATATATAAGAATAAATATTTTATGCTCGACTCGATAAGACACGGGATTACTAATTTAACTATATCTGTATACGTACATATAACAGTCACAGAAACACCCCACCACCACACACACGCACACATCCCAGCTCATTTATAGCTGAGAGAACTGAAGCCACATGAAATGAAGTGTTTTGCTCAAAGATACAATGCACCCCCTGGTTCAGGAATCGAAACCACGGTCGAACGTTCATACAACAACCTAACCTGTAGGGCACGCGTCATCACAACATTACTACTCTGCAACAAATATTTAATCACCATAAATTTTATTGCAGTTTTGCATTAATACAAAAATACCGAAAGTATATTCTATTATATCAAGCTATCGTTAATAGATAGTTTCTGCTAAAAGTCTTTTGGTCGCAATTAATGTGATATTGTACTCAAAATTAAAGAATCTTCACAAAAGATACAAGGAAGATACTAAATATAATACACATCCAACAGTATGTGTGAATGTGTGTAGGTATGTGTGTGTGCATGTATGTGTATATGTGTGTGTAGATGTGTGTATGTACGCAGCTGTGCGTGTATGTGTGTATGTGTGTGTTTGTGTATACACTGGTGAGTGTGTGTATGTTTTATGTTTGTAAGTTGATAGCATGCACTTTAGACGAAACATATATGCATGTAATATTATGCGTAAGGATACATACATATACATATGAAATATTTTAGACACACATATAAGTGTGTGTATGCATGTCTATATATGCGCGTCGTTAACAATACCATAATACAGAAAGTTTATTATAAAGAAGTTTTAATCCCATTCGAGCTGATAAGCTGATGTGCAAGTCATAAAGCTAAGTCATAAAAGTATTCGGAAACCAAATACAAAAAGATAATATTTTGTGCTACATATCCCTGAATACAGGTTTAGAAGACAAGAAAGTCAAGGATCTTGCAATAAGACACAAATCTCCAAATAAGAAACCCACGAGAGACTTAGGTATCTCCCATATAGTATACAAATGGAACTACTCTCATTCATGCCGCAAACTTCATAACATTTGTTACATAGGGCACACGTCTACATCTACACGTATATAATACGACTTCAAACAAGCTCATATACTGAAAGACAGCTGAAACAAATGGTGAACATGTCCACAAAATAAGAGATAAGCACTGAAGAAAAATCAGTGAATTTAATTGTGCTAAACAAACAACTTCATTTCTCCCTGCAACAACGAAAATCCATTGCAAAAGTAAACACATACATACATGCATATAGTATACATACATGCATACACCTCACACACATATACATATGTGTGTGAATGTCTGGATGCGTATGTGTGAACTTATATATTCTTGTAATAGAAATCAATAGTCCAATACCACAGGTTTCGTGCAAATGTATTCAGTCAGAGTTAGAATAATAAATGACAACTCTGTCATTTAATTGACATGAGATTCCGTGATATTAGGGATAATGTGAAATGTCAACAGTCATGAGCCAGTAGCAATGGAAGGAAATGCATATAAAGGTAAGTAATCCTTCAGGAACCATATTATTGGTTGCTTCTCTTTTGTGGTTTTACTTTGCTGTAAGGGAGACCTTTGTATTATTAAAATTAAAATAGTACCTGAACAGCTATACTGAAATATGTTGATAATTTGATAATCTATAAATGCACATCGTGGATAGAACTTATCATAGTGTTAATGCTGGATGCATTTTTCGGTTTATGTACGTATGCAAGCGTGCCTCAAATGAATATAATGAAATGTATGCGCGCGAATTACGTACTGCAAGATTTAATTGAGAGAATTATCTCTTGTACTAGACGTCTACCACACTTGAACTGATAGCATAAGAACTTATTACAGCCTAGGTTTTGCATACAATATTTATGCACTCTATTTTCATACACATATAAAGATATGTCTGTGAACACGCAAGTTACTTCCATACTTTACCGCTGTCCTGCATTCGTGTATCTGCAGTATATCCGTTCCGTAGATAGTCACTCTTGTTTCCTAATTGACCAGCTTGTAAAGAGAGAATAGAATAAAATGTGTACGTCTATAAATATGTAGGTAGGTAGGTAGGTAGGTAGGTAAGCAAGCAGGTACGTACGTATGTATATATGTATGTATGTACCTCTAGAGTCTCACACCAGCGAGGGAGATCCATTATGATCCATTAACTTACGACAATTAGAAGCCAACTTTCTTCAAATCACACCCTAGCGTCTGGAAAATGGAACATAGCTACAAACGATGCTGAAGTCTCAAATAATCCTTCCTCGGCTCTTTGTTCCGGAACATTAATGACACTCCTTTCCTACGGCCATTCCTACGACGCGTTAAATGCACCAGCAGCTTAGTAAAAAGAATTTTAAGTCACGTAGTTAATTAGGTGTGCATTTCTAAATAACTATGTTAGGGATAGCTAATAATAATAATAATGATAATTATAATAATAATAATAATTATTATTATTATTATTATTATTATTATTATTATTATTATTATTATTATTATATGTGTGTGTATAGGCATATAAACATATATACATATATATATATACATACATGTGTGTGTGCTTGCGTTTGTGTACGTATGTTTGCGTTTGTCTATGTGTGTGTTTGTATTTGTTTGCATGTGTATGTTTGCGTGTGTCTGTGTGTCTGTGTGTTATTAACAATATAATTGTAGTTTGAGATTTAAAATAGCATGGAAGCCGTTCACCGGAATCGAAGTACCAATTTGTTACTAAGCAAGAAAGCGGTACAGCATCTATTTATATACGTACACTGATGCTTGTGTATGTGTGCGTGTGTTCATGCGTGTTTCATTTTATATATTTGTCTGTGTGTGATTATGTCCTTGTCAGAGATCAATGCGTATGGAAATTTCGGACTGCCAGTTGATTCTTCTGAAATATTATTTAATAAACTACGTCTTTGCTTGCTGGAAAAATTCCGCAGCAGATATTTTATGATAGCACATAAGTAACACAGACATACTGGCTCGTGAAACCGTCAAACTTTACCTATAGCATGTGTCTTGAAAACACAATTATAACACACCAGATATCCATGAAAACGTAATTGAATCTTCTTATGCAATTTGTGTATTTAGACATTTCATCTTCACTGACGGTTTCTCATAACTCACAGCTGTATAGAAATAGAGTGAAAGAGAGGGAGAGAGAGAGAGAGAGTAAAAGAAAGAGAAACTGAAAAAGATAAAAGGAGAGAGGTTAAGAGGAAGAGGCAGAGAGAGACAGAGAAAGGTATAGAAAAAGTGAGAAAGAAGATAGCAGGATAGGTCAAAAGAGAGAGGGAAAGAGATTGAAAGATTAAACGATAGGGAGAGTGAGATGAACAGTGATAGAGAATGACAGAGAGACAGACAGACAGATAGCTAGCTGGCTGGTTAGATAGATAGATAGATAGATAGAGAGATAGATAGATAGATAGATAGAAATGACTGAGTCTTTTATGTCATAAGCAAAGCGTGAGTGGTTTCTCCAAGCTAAGGGATCAGCATTTCGAATTTGTTGATACTTTATGTATGGCACGTATTATGTTGGCTGCACTATGGCCAAACAAGATTTGCTTTTGACTAGCCATAAGGAATAACGAACCTGTTTATTTATATTTTCCATTCTCTACAGACAACGTCAGATTGTGTAAACTTCCAACAAAATTGTTTATTGAAACCTTTGAATTTTCTGTATAATCCTGGAAACAAGTATATCAAATGCACACAGTGGTTTATTTTTACTCGCACAGATACAAGACATGCGTACAGGTACACACGCACACATGCACACACGCACGCACACACACACACACACGTACATATACTCCCACTCGTACGCACAAACAGACACACACATACGCACCACACACAAGCATTCATATACATCGCATACTCACCAAGTGCGCGCGCTCTCACACGACACAAACAGGTCTACACACTATCACATACAGCATATATATGTTAAGAAGAATGAAGAGGAATAGCCTTACCTGAATGTCTAAACTTTGACAAGTTTGATCATATTCAAAAACATAGTCTCTATCATTTCTGTATATAGCTGCCGCTATCGAACAGATCGGCATTTACTAAACTTAAAATAATGACGACGACTAATCAAGGACAGACAATAACTGAACAAATTAAAGATACTTTGGCTTTGATGCAAAGCCAAATACTTATACGGGTGGGGCACAGTTGACCGAATTAAACCAATACAATTAAGTTACTGTGCAGGCCGCTCACCGGAGTCATTCTTTAAAAGAGAAGTTAAGTCAGCGATACCCACCGGAGAGAAAAAGGTGATTTGACGTGTATTTCACAGATTACAAGCCAAGATGCAACCTCGATTCTCTACAGAAATGTAGAACCTTAGCAAACAGCCGTCCTAGCCTCCTATACTAGGGTTATGGCGAAGTCTGAAGTCTGGTGGATCAGGCGAAGGTTCAAATCATAAACAAGGGGAATTATTGTTCCTTGGGCAAAGCACTTTATTTTATTTCGGCCCAGCTTACTCAGCTGAAATGGATACCATTCCGGAGTAGGTGCAGCACTCTCTCCTCCAACCGTAACATCGTGAATGTTTTGTCAGGTCAAGAGTGGGAAAATTGAGACGTTGTCTCGGTCAGCTTGCAACTTTCTAGACGACTAAAACAATGAGCATGGGACATATTCTCAGATCATACCCTCTTTTTTCCATCTCGCCACAAGGTCACACATTTAAAACTGAAAGGGTATGATAAAACCTGTGCCAGCGAGAAGCCGCTACATTATCGCTCTACTTGCTAGAAACAGCAGACAATTATTATTCAAATCACACTATATCTTTAAAAAAAAGGACACACAGACACACGCGCGCGTGCGCGCACATAGGTTTACATAATCTTACATGCATATAAAGAGATAGGATGGTTACGGCTGGAACGTTTTTAATCATAAATCTGATCATCAATTCCAATGAATCAATGAGGAAGCCTCTACGTGGACATCCGAACGACAAGAAATAGCAACCAAATCTCTCTCATATCGCCATCTGCCGTTTCAAAATAGGAAAGTATGCATTAGGCAATGCAGTTCTGATACACTGCACTTGAAAATAAAGACAGGATGGTCGTGGCTAGATTGTCTTCGAGCATAGGTTTGCTCGATCGTAGCTGGCTGAACACTGACAACAACAACAAAAACGAAAACAGCCACAACTGGTCATTAGTACAGTATTTCCATATAATTAAAATTGTATAACCTTAACGATGGAAAGACATATGTAAATGGCTATTTAATGATTTTACTTCAGTACAAGCCAAATCCATGAGCTTAGAGTGTATATAAGATCTATTTGGTTACGGTTTGTAATGGTCAGTGGTTTGTTTACATAGTTTAAATGGGACGATCAGTTCAATAGTTGTGCCGTTGGAGATTAGTGTGAAGCGACGCGCTTAACAAAGATATACGGTGCACGTGTGTGTGTATGTGTGTGTGTGTGTTTGTGTGTGTGTGTGTGTGTGTGTGTTTGTGTGTGTGTGTGTATACATATGCATATATATGTGAGCGTGCATTGATATATATATATAT
>NC_068985.1:124273562-124278521 GCF_001194135.2 Octopus bimaculoides
TGTGTGTGTGTGTGTGTGTGTGTGTGTGTGTGTGTGTGTACATCTTTATAAAGGAGAAATAGGGATAGATACAAATTTAAATTAAAGTTCCTATTCGCGTTTCACCATTTCGTATGCCTGATTGGAATCTTGCAATAAGTGTTCCAAGTGCATTTAGTTGCGCAACCACAATGGATAACTATGACATAGTTATCTGTAACTGATGATCCGTTGTGGTTCAGCATCTAAATTCACTTGGAATACCTTTAACAGAGCCCCACAAACAACCATACTGGTGAAACGCTTATAGGAACTATAAGATGGTGCTTATCTTTATTTCTCCTACATTTAGTCAGTAGTTCCTAACTAGTAACACTACTCAACGTAGACGTTGCTTAACAATTCTACAGGTAGCGGACTGGTTTATGATAATCGAAATGGAAATCTAAGCACAAGAATAGCAGTCGTAGATATATTTGTACACGCAATTTCTACATCTTCATGTGTGTATGTGAGTGTATATGCGCGCGCCCACACACACACACACATATAACACTTCTCTACTTTGTTTTTCTTTTTTTTATTTCCCCCAGCCGATTTATATACCAACCAATCGTGATGTCAACACTGTTGTAACTGCGATGAAACGAGTAACAGTTACTTTTTTTTCCGAACTCAACAGTGGTTGAGCACTAAAACAAATAGATATCCCGCGAAGTAACGCGAAAATGTTTTTTTTTCTTTTTTTTTTTTTACATGGTATATTTGGGATCCATTTCAGTACAAGCTGAAAAGTACAGATTTGAATGACAAGACGGAAAAATTTTACCATCACGGCAATGGATCAAAGCCTGCTAACCAGAAACCGTCAAAAACAATGAATCAAAATATGTAACTGGAAAATTATAGAAATCGAGAAGTAACAATGATTCACGTACTTTATAACCGCTCAGACATTAAAGATGTTCAAAAAGAGATAACAAAAAAGGGGCGGGGTGAAATAGAAACAATATCTATATATAAATAAGAGCCTGAAAGTGATAAAGAATATGCGGATAAATATATAGTCAAAGCTGCCCGACTTACACCTGTAGAATATAATATCACTAGGCCTTGCACATATATTACATAATTTTTTAAAACAGAAAACACCAAAATGAAGCAAACCTTGCCATTGAGTCAAGAGTCACAATGTTGCGTTTGATCATTCAGTAAAATTACGCAATAAAATAACTTTACTGAAATAATAATAGCACTACTGGGTACTGCACACATTCTACGCAAAACACTTTCAATACAGTAAACATAAGAGCACCACAGCAAACCACAGCACATACCCAAGGCGCACAGAGCTGCGCTCGGTAGTGAAGTGAAAGCACGTTATAAAAATAAAACTACTGAACAATAATAATAATAATAATAAATTCCCTGATGCAGTACCAGGCAGTGGCTCTCATGGCTTCTTATCTTAACTGAATGGAAGTGTTATGGTGTAGGTTGTTTGGTCTTGGTATAAAAGATGGGCTACAGCGATTATTCTGCTCAATACCACAGATTTGCTTGTCAGTTGTTTAACCTAAACCAGTTGAGCATGTCTCTTAGTGGGAGAGCATCATAGCCATGTGTTGAGAAGAATTCTTTAGGGCTTGGATAATTCACTTTTTGGAAACATGGGTGTTTTGTTCAACATCCTTAAACAACCTTTATTCAGGAAACTTTTTTAGCGGGGTGGGCTACCCGGCCTGAAGAAAATTCTAAGTTGACCTCACCTGCAAAGTCATGTGCTGTTTATCTTGATATGAGATTACCATGTCGCGCACATATGGTTGTGATGAATGTGCCTGGTGAGCCATTATCACACGGATAGTTATGATGGGTATACTAGGTTTCGTATATTTTACCCCAGTGCCACTTTGATGGCATGCACTGCTCTCTCATTCAATAATGATAATGATGATGATGATGATGATGATGATGATATTAATAATAATAATAATAATAATAATAATAATAATAATAATAATAATAATAATAATGATAATAATAATTGGTGGTTTTGGTGGTGGTGGTGGTGGTAGTGGTGGTGGTGTTGGTGGTAGTAGTACTAGTATTTATGCCTTGCATTACAGAGTAAGTGGCTGAGTATTCCACAGATACGTGTACCTTTGACCAAATGCTAAGCCAGAGTCAGCGTATTAAGTATATAACAAGGCTAACCCTTTGAGTTACGTGTAAAGTCTAAAGATAGGCTTCCACTCGGTTTCCCACTACACAAATTCACTAACTTGAGCTTGGGTCAAACCTGGAGCCATATCTAAAATGCTACACGATGGAATCGAACCCGAGACGTCTTCATTAAAGAGCAAACTTGTCAATAATTCATTCCTGCCTGTGTCAGCACACACACACGTGTGTGTGTGTGTGTGTGTGTGTGTGTGTGTGTGTGTGTGTGTGTGTTCTTTTATATGTTTCACCCCTAAAGTTGGGGCACATACATACATACATATACATATACATATACATATATATATATATATATATATATATATATACTTTCATTGCATAGTACATTACATACATTATGTCTAAGTATATTAGATCTAATAGGCAAAGCAAGTGGCCAGCTAGCATACACACATTACGGATATAAGCATTAATAGGTAAGAAGGGTGAAGACCCTTTCGGTCATAACTGACCATGGGATTGCACCTGGAAACTTACCCTCCGAGTAACAACTCCGAGTAAGGTTGTTTTTGAAAGACCAGCAGCCGCCCTGGTATACCAGCCTCTCCTCTCTACGCCACTTATGTTATCCAAGGCAAAGGCCGATACAGCTTGACATCAGTGACGTTGCAACTCATTTCTACAGCTGAGGAAACCAGAGCAATCTGAAACAGTGTCTTACTGAAGAAGACAACACATAGTCCGGTCCAGGAATCAAACTCACGACCTTATGATTATGAGCCCAACGCTCTAACCACTAAACCCAGACAGACAGACAGAGGGTCATGACTGTTGAGTAATGACCGAAAGAGTATGACCGCGAATATAAGCGGCCAAAATCGAGTTCCTCCGAAAGATCTTTGGAGTAACGTTACTCGACTGGGTGCGTAGCTCGGACATCAGGGTGTCACTTCTCTACAACGCTGATATGTGGTTAGAATTTTGAAGGAAGGAATCATAAAAACAGATTCTTCAAGACGAACCAACCGGCAAGGAGACCTAGAGATATGACCAAGAACGAGATGGATGGATTCTATATTCCCAGCTGGTCACGCTTGAGAATTCAACGGGGGAAAAAATGTAATGGCAGTTGCTTCTGATCGGGCCCTATGAAGGAAGTGCATGAGTATTCTGTCGCCACGACCTCTCGGGAATATTGAGGGGCTAAAATGGCTGGCTGGCTAGCTAGCTGGATGGATGGATGGATGGATGGACGGATGGATGGATGGATGGATGGATGGACATATACATACGAAGAAACATAAAATCATATAATAGAAGTCCTTTAGTCACTTGACATTGATTTAGTGAGAAAAATGCTGGAGAAAGGAAATATCCATAGCCTATTAGTGACAAGATTGTAAATCTAGTATCCAAAATAAACATTTAACTTTTCACGGCTTGTTATTGGAACAACAGCATATTTAACCAGCCTGCCAAGATCAAATAATCGCTGAACTTGGATTGTTTGAGAAAGAACATTACACCATGATACATACGCTTCAGATTATCAGAATGTCTGTTATAACTTATTAAAATTTAAAGGATAAATGGTTACGAAAAGGACAACAATGAAAGAACAAGACTTTTTTTCTTTGTAATCTTTTCAATGATCGAACAAAATAAACACTAAAACTCCTATCAAGAAGAAGAGAAATTGCTTATGTGCGTGTGTGCATAGAGAGAAAGAAGAGGGAGAGAGAGTGTGTGTGTGAGAGAGAGAGAGTACAAAAAATTAAGCAACAAGACAGGATATGTTCGCGATCAAAGTTATTAGTTTGAGGTTTTTTGAGAAATCGAAAGAGTTACTGACAACGTTTCGGACATTGTCATTCTTCGGAATATGTGCATAGAGTAAAAAGAGAGAAGGAAAGACGAGGAAAAAACAGAAGTAAACAAAAGGAATAATCGAAGCGAAAATGTCCACGTGAAGCTTTTGTACAATGTGGTTGTTAGGAATATATGTCTATTTATATGTATGACTATATGTTAGGAATATATGTGTATTTATATGTATGACTATGCACACATACATATATATTCCCACACGCATATATACGTAGACATACATACAAGCAAGCATGTGTACATTTGTTAGAAACCAGTTCCTTCCGTATTGGAAGAATTCAAAATAAATAAATAAAAAAGTGACCATATACAAATGCATATACACGCATACATACACACACATATATACACACATGCGCGCGTGCACGCACAAACACACACACTCAAACACGCATGCATGCATTCATTCACTGATGCATACATTACACGTAAAACTATATACATACACACAGCTGTATACATATATGCATCTATCGATTCGCAGATACGTTCGATTCATTCGAGTATAATGGTAGCTCTATAGAAGTTAGAGCTACCTGTAGTACAACTATGGTTTGATGGGGAATAGTATTCAAATGTGTGTTTGTATGTGTGTGTGTGTGTGTGTGTGTGTGTGTGTGTGTGTGTGTGCATATGTGTGTTTGTGCTTGTGTATACAAGATGCTTTATACGTGCTACTACGACTGCTGCTGCTGTCTTTGTTGGCGCTAAAACTACTATCCTGCTGCTACTGCTTCTGTTGCTACAACTTCTAGTACCCCAGCAAAACAGCTACCACAACCACCATCACTACAAAAACAATTACTAGCACTAATACTACAACTGCTGCTACTACTACTAATACTACTACTTTTTCTATTCTTTTTCTTACTACTACAACTATTATTAAATCCCACCATTAACCACCAC
>NC_068985.1:124278665-124280612 GCF_001194135.2 Octopus bimaculoides
CCACCACCATTAACCACCACCACCACCACCACCACCACCACCACCCACTACCATCATAACGGATGCTACTGTTGCTTCTACTAGTAGTACTCCTAATATGTCCACAATTATGTTACTATAAAAGAATTACTATTATTTGTAATGTATGTCACTATCTTCGCAACACGCCAACACACAGATATATCACCTGCATTCATCATGACACACTAACACACCACCTCTATCGTCACACCACCTCTATCGTCACACCACCTCTATCGTCACAACACAGCAACACAACAGCATCACAACACCGTCACGGCACACCGCCTCCGTCAACTACCACACGCCACACACTGTCTCTATCCCATAACACACTTCTTTTACTATCATGACGACATACCAACGACGCCTTTATCGCCACAACTCACAACTCCGCCTGTATCAACCCAGCAACCCCCGAACAACACTAGACCTTATTCTCACAACAACACTACCAACATGACCGTTTATCCTCACACCACACCAACATAATAATACCTGTCCTCCTTCGGTCTTATTTCCAGTCTAATCATTTCGATACAGACCCTCACTACCAACCTATCAACACTGGCGACTATTATTGTGGCAGGAGCAAATCGACAGCAAAATCAACATCAACACCAACACAACCACCACCTGCACCACTACCACAACCACCACTACTGCCGCAACCGCCATCACCACCAACAACAATGCAACTAGTGTTTGCTCACCACTAACATTAGCACTACCAGCACCAATACATCTACGTCAACATTGTCCATCTTCACTATTATTCAGTACCAAATAACGAAGGGGTGTGGAGAGGGTCTCTAGGTCGACCCTCGAGCTAATAGAAATAGCAGCCAAATTTCCTCAAGTTGTGTATGACCAAGGCTCTTTAAAACAAAAATAAATGGAAAAGAAATAGATTGAGCAATATAGACTTTGACAGTCTACACATGGGATGGTCACGGCTGGAATACTTTTCATCATACGCTTATTCAGTTTTCAGTCAAAGTTGAACAGTAGTTAAACTATAACAAGGGGGAAAAAACATTGACTAGTGTAATCGAAAGTAGACTTTTGCTTAAAAAGGCGGCAGGGTCACGGCTAGCACCGATTAATTACAGAAAAGTGTATGTCAGCCATAGCATTTACCAAAGGATTCTCTGTCAGTATCACTATTAAAAGATGTAGCGAATTACAGGAAAACATAGTTCTATATTATTGTTATTAATGTTGATGCTTAACTCCAGGTCAGCTCTGATCGAATAAGTCCTTTGATCAAATGCATTCCAGTCGTGATCATACCGTCCCTTTGTGTGTATCTAGGACTACATTAACCGAGACGGGAATTTGGCTATTATTTCCAGCAAGTCAAACCACAGTGTATAGGGTTGCAGCTGCTGGTAGTAGTAGTAGTAGTAGTAGTAGTAGTAGTAGTAGTAGTAGTTGCAGCAGCAGCAGCAGCTGAAGAAGAAGAAGAAGAAGAAGAAGAAGAAGAAGAAGAAGAAGAAGAAGAAGAAGAAGAAGAAGAAATAATGATGGTAGGGGTGAGGTAGCGGTGATGGTACTGGTGGTGATAGTGATGGCGCTGGGGGGGATAGTGGTAGTGGTGGTGGTGTAGCTTTGAATGATGAGCCCAATAATCAAAAGAAATCTAGTTGTGACCATCCCTTCTGTTCTTACGTGCAGAACAAAAAAGCCTAGGACCACTTTTCACTGATCTTTTTCTAAGACGGTGGCAGTTGTTGTGATTTGAGGGAGATTTTGACTGCCATTTCTAACAGGTCAAGCGACAATTTTGTATTAGATAAATAGTAGTCCAGAGTTGTGAACGTGAGTATGCAACAGTATTAGGCCACACACGCGCGCACAGACACACACGCACACGCACAATATATACATTCATATATATATACATATATATGATATATTTATGTG
>NC_068985.1:124281074-124285589 GCF_001194135.2 Octopus bimaculoides
ACTTCTGATTGTCGGTCATACTGTAACATCTTACATATGTGTTTGTGTGTGTCCATGAGTGTGAGTGAGTGAGTGAGTGAGTGAGTGAGTGAGTGAGTCAGTGTGAGTGAGTCAGTGTGAGTGAGTGAGTGAGTGAGTGAGTGTGTGTGCGTGTGTTTCTGTGTGTTTGTGTGTGTGTGTGTGTGTGTGTGTGTGTGTGTGTGTGTGTATTGCCAGGAGATTCCGACTAGGCTGTTCAGAGCCAGTGGTCACGGCTAGAATTTCTTTGATCATAAGTCAGCTCTGCTCGATCAGAGCTGACCTGGGCTAAACAACAACACCACCACCACCAACAACAACAACAACAGCAACTACTACTACTACTACTACTACTACTACTACTACTACTACTACTACTACTACTACTACAGTGTCAGTTGCAACCATTGGCTATTTCAGTTGGTGTTAACATATTTAATTTAAGGAAACATCAAAAAGCTAACTGGTGTTAGGGTATAAACATCAGCTAATAGTAAATGTACGGCAGTCAGACTAGTTGATCGGCTGGCAGGTTGGCAATCTGGCGGGTTGGCCACCTGGCTCGCTGCCAGCCTGTTGTTGTTAAGCCCTGGGTCGGATCTGAATGAGTATCTCTACAATAAAAGACATTCCACCTATGGCTACAACACCTTGCTTTTCAGTGATGGTGTATCCAAGATCGCCGACATCATTCAATATATCGTTTCTTTTCGTTTTCCTTTTCCCCAAAACTGTAAGGTTGTAGTTTGAGGGAAATTTAGCTGCTGTTTCTAGCATGTCGAGTGACCACATACAGATTTACCGAGAACTGGACTCTGCGACAAATGGACCACTCTGTTCGCCATCTTGCCCTCGCCTTCCCTCCCTCTTTTCACACAGCCTGTCCTCCGTCAAACAGTGCTTGCAACCGCCGTTGTTACAACAGCCGCCAACACCCCCGACCTAACCTACCAACTAACCAGCCAACACGACTAGCTTGAAAGAGCAGCCAAATCTACCTCAATTCACTACGACAACTGTTAAATAAAAGAAGGACACGCTGGATAACGTAGTCGAGGTAGGCTATAGCTCGAAAAGAAAATGACAGGGTGGTCATTTGGGCTGGTCATTTGTTGAAGATCTGTCTGCTTGCTCAAGACATCCCTGGGGGTAAACCACAACAGTACCGACTACTACTACTACTACTACTACTACTACTACTACTGCTGCTACTGCTGCTGCTGCTACTACTAGTACATTAGTATTTATGCCAGCAGCAGCAGCAGCAGCAGCAGCAGTAGTAGTAGTAGTAGTAGTAGTAGTAGTAGTAGTAGTAGTAGTAGTAGTAGTAGTAAAGAAGAAGAAGAAGAAGAAGAAGAAGAAGAGGAAGAAGAAGAAGAAGAAGAAGAAGAAGAAGAAGAAGAGGAAGAAGAAGAAGTGACAACACTAACACTACTGCAGTAGTAGAAGCAACAGCATGCTGTTACTACTACTACTACTACTACTACTGCTGTTACTACTACTACTACTACTACTACTACTACTAATAATAATAATAATAATAATAATAATAATAATAATAACAATAATAATAATAATAACAATAATAATAATAATACATAGACCAGCACAGAGGGGTGCAGGTGGGTCAGAGGGGTGGCGGGGGGTCCCTTTATTTTTTTTCGTTCATAGATCGCATTGGTTCTTTTATTCCTTTCGGTAAATTGTGCATACATATGTATATACCCATTTGTAAGTACGTCAAGCACTTTTATAAGCGTATTTCCGCGTATATCCTACATGTGCATAGTGCTTGAATAAAATATGGGAATTAGAGGCTGCAACCCCAAGACCTGTCAGTTAGAGGGCCGCCAGAGATCAAATGGAAAGTGTAATATATTTTACATGAAACCTTCCTGGACTTGCAACCAGGAGTCTACAGAATACTACATGTATACTACATGTATACTAGAACCTACAGAATCTTAACACTGCTCTATAAAGATACTACGTGTATACTGTATATTTATGTATGTATATACAATTGCATGTAACTCGAGAATACTAATGTAAATATTTTCGTGTATACACTCAGTCACACACTTTCTACACTATGTGTATCTGTATAAATCTGTAAACCATACATGAACGTATTTAGCAGTGATTACTAAAATACTTAGTTAAGGCGCATGGCTCAGTGGTTAGAGCGTTGGCTTCACAATCGTGAGGTAGTGAGTTCGATTCCCAGACCGAGCTATGTGTTGTGTTCTTGAGCAAAACACTTTATTTCACGTTGCTTCCGTTTACTTCTCTGCAGAAATAAGTTGCGACCTCACTGATGCCAAGCTGTATCAGCCTTTGGCTTTTCCTTGGATAACATCGGTGGCGTGGAGTGAGGAGGCTGGTATGCATGGGCGACTACTGGTCTTCCATAAGCAATCTTTCCCGGATTTGTGCCTCGGAGGGGATCTTTCTAGGTGCAATCGCATTGCCCTTTATGAACGAAGGGGGTCTTTACCCTTTACTTATATACTTAATGAGCACTTAGAAATAGGACCTATATTTCATACCTGAACTGCATCTATTACCTGCTGAAACGGTCAGTACCTATATATTACATCAGGCTGGAACTTTTGCCATTTGAAATGCAGCCTAGAGTTCACATCTTGCTCGAGCCTATTGCCTGTTGAAATAGAACCTTTCTTTCACAATTGGCCCGTGTCTATATTTCACAGCAGGCTAAGTTTATTTCAAGCTCTGCATGGGCTTAATGCCGTGGTCGTTGTCGCCATGGCCATCACCGCCGCTGCTGTTGCTGTTGCTGCTTGTAGTACCATTTTTTTAATATTCTTTTTCTATTACAGGCACAAGACCTGATATTTTGCTGGAGGGAGCTAGTCGATTTACATCGATCCCCCAGTACTCAACTGGTACTTATTTTATCGATCCTGAAATGATAAATGGCAAATTCGACCTCGGCAGAATTTGAACTCGTAACGTAGACCGAGAGAAATGTCACTAAATATTTTGTAAAGAACTGGCAGAATCGTTAGCACGCCGGACAAAATGCTTAGCGGCATTTCGTCCGTCTTCACATTTTGAGTTCAAATTCTGCCGGAGTTGACTTTGCCTTTCATCCTTTTGAGGTGGTGGTCGTGGCGGGGGTGGTTGATAAAATAATTAGCACCCATGTACAAGGATCAATGCAGTTGAATTTTCTCTTCACCCGAAATTGCTGACCCTGTGGCTAAAACAAGTAAGAACTAGCATTCGAACCAATTCCTATTTGATCACTCGATCGGTTAGAAATAGTAGCTAAATCTTCCTTTAACCACACTGTACTGCTTTGGAAAATGATACATTGGATAATGTGATCCTGAGTTTCCTGCACATAGGAAAAGCAGGATGGGTCACGGCAGGAGCGTCTTTGATCAAAGACTGGAGTTGAATAACAAAAACACTGACTGTTGTTATTTATAGCTATTGTGGCTGTCGCTACCATTCTATTTGCTGCTGATACAATACTATGGCTGTCGCTACCATTCTATTTGCTGCTGATACAATACTATGGCTGGGGCTACCATGCTATTGCTGTCGCTGCCATACTATTGCTGCTATTATGATACTACTGCTGCCATTCTATTACTCTTATTACATTTTTTTTTTTTTTGCTGCAGCTACCTTACTATTGATGTGGTTACTATAGCACCCGCTCTCGTCACCATATTCGCCTTTAGCACCGTCTATCACCATCACTAATCTAAACTCCGGAGCCACTATTTAAATCGCTAGATCTGTTAGAAATAGATGTCACATCACACAGAAATCGTACCCTACGCATTACACACAGATCGTACCCTACCGTTTTGGAAAAATAAAAGCAAAAAGCAAAATTTAAAAAGATCACATCAGGCCAAGGTGGGATGTATTTGACCATAAGTTAGCTCGAACAGGATTGACCTGGGGCTAAATGAAATGTACACCAGTACCACCACCACCACCACCACTAGTAGTAGTAGTAGTAGTGGTGGTGGTGGTTATAGTAGTGGTGATGGTGGTGGTGGTGCTGCTAATTTGGAATGCGGTGTTGTGTCATAGAGAGAGGTGATATTTAAGTGGCGTAATGGTTCTGGTTGTTTTGACGGTGGCTGCATTGATGGTGGCGGCGGTGGTGCTGGCAGTGGTGGTCGTAATTTGGAATGTCTTGTTGTGTATAGAGAGACAGAGGTATAAGTAGTGTGGGACAGTGTGTATCACTGAGGTGTTGGCGGTGGTGGTGGTATTGGTGGTGGTTGTGGTGGGGAAAAAGTAGTAGTAGTAGTAGTGGTGGTGGTGGTGGTGGTGGAAGAGTTATTTACTAGCCACGTCTCTAAATAATGCATTCAATGCCAAACCTAACCATATTGCTAGTTTTACAGATATTGTATGGCTTCAATGGCAGCAGTAGTAGTAGTAGTAGCAGCATCTGTAGCAGTAGCAGTAATAGTAGTGTTGTTGTTGTTGTGGTGGTGGTGGTGG
>NC_068985.1:124286717-124290948 GCF_001194135.2 Octopus bimaculoides
CATCATCACCACTACACCACCATCATCATCATCATCATCATCATCACCACTACACCACCATCATCATCATCATCGTCATCATCATCATCACCATCACTATCATCGTCATCATCATCATTATAACCATCATTGTCATCATCATCATCATCACCATCACTATCATCGTCATCATCATCATCATCATCACCACTACACCACCATCACCACCATCACCACCATCATCATCATCATCATCATCATCACCACCTCACGACCATTGTCATCCTCATCATCATCATCATCGTCATCTTCGTCGTCGCCATTTTATCATCGTCATCGTCACTCACCTCCATTCATCTCACCATCGTCAACCGCCTCATCGCCATCCTCATCAATGCATCCCCCTTCTCCACCTCCTCTCCCTCCTCCTCCTCCTCCTCATCATCATCATCGTTGTCGTCGTCATCGACGCCACCACGTTGTCATTATAGATGATAATAACAACGAAGATGATGATAATGATGATGATATTAATGAGGATTATGTCCATGTTGATGACATAATCCACATGGTCATACTTATGATAATGATGGGGTTTTTGTGTGTGTGTGTGTGTGTGTGTGTGTGTGTGTGTTTTATCGGCCGGCCCATGGCCAAAGTAATACTGTCTTACTTATTATTAAAAAAAAAGATGTGGCACTATAGTAACATTGATGACGATGAGGAGGACGACGATGAGGAGGATGATGATGATGACGATGATGATGACGATGATGGCAATAATGATGATGATGATGATGATGATGGTGATGGTGGTGGTTGTGGTTGTGGTGGTGATAGAGTGCTGGTAATAATGATGATGATGGCGATGAGGATGATAACGACGCCAACGATGATCTTAGTGATGATGATGATGATGATGACTGTGATGATGTGGAGGTGGATGATCTTAGTGATGGTGACGTTGACGATTATATTTCTTTCCTCCGCCCTGTCCTCCTCGCAGCTCTCTGGCCTCTTCCGTGTCATCACCATCATCAATATCAGAGTTATCATCACCATAATGCGTACAGTAGTATCTTATTGTTAAGTGAAAGCTACGAGGCCGCCACAACCACGATGTTATTTACTGGTGCCTCTCTGCCGTGTCGTCCATAGACCTATAAAGTTAATATGGATGCTGGTGGCACATGAACATAAGGAGCTGGAGACACACACCAGACAGATTTTCGTCAAATATAGCTTTTCAACGTACTTTTCCCCATTGTCATAACATTTTATCAATTCCGGAAAGATGGAAAATAAAGCCGGCCTGGGTGGTATTTGAACTCAGAAAGTATGGAGTCGGAACAAATACCAGCAGAAAGTATTTTTTTTCCAGCACTCCAACAGTCCCTGCCATTTGGTTTTAATATAATCGCTGGGCCTGAAATTTGGGGTATAAAATTAGTTGATGACATTTACCCTCGTACTTCACAGGTATTTTAAGCTACCGACCCTAAAATAGATGAACGACAAAGTTAACCTCAGCTGGATTAGTACTCAAAACTTTAAAATGTTGTTACTAAAAACCGAGGAAGTTTTTTTATTAACCCCAATAGCCGAAAACGCTAAATGAAACACACATACAAAAGTAAACAAACAATCCGTGGTGGGGGGCGGATTTAAATCGAGTAAAAAATGGGGGAATCAGTTATAACAACACGGAGCAATAACAATGAATTACAACGAAATAAACGAAAAATAACCAGAAACGATCTCCAAAATGGAGGGGATTGTATAGAAACATTTGGGTCACTGCATATAAAAACCCGATTACTCTGACACATTAAAAACAAATAGTTTTTTCTGCTAGATCTTTGCCACCAACCTATAGCTGCACTATTAGAATAGGTTCTTTTAGCGTCGCCATTCTCACCATTGTCCCTCACGTTCCGTAGAAGTTAACTCAGTGATGATGACGACAACGACGACGATGATGATGATGATGATGATTCCTTTATCTTATGCCGCAAGGGCATAATATAAAGGGGACGACCACAAATTGGATCGAATCGTTTGACCCTCAGTACTCAACTTGTTCTAATGCTACCGACCCTGGAGGGTTGACAGGCAAAGTTGATATAAATAAGACTGGAACTCAGGCCATACATGGATGAAAGTAAACAGTATTATCCGAATAACAGTAAAAAAAGAGAAGAGAAAGATTAACGACGACGATGACGACGATGACGACGATGACAATAACACCACCAGCAACAGCAACTGACGCTGAGCCCCTTGCCAGACTGTTCTGTTTCGTCTCTGTTACATTCTAAACTGCTCCGTTCAAATCCCGCCAATGTCTGCTTTATCAATTATTATTTCTCTTCGCTCTCTTGTGTCCTCACTATCTGACCCTGGTCTTGCATTTAGTGGATTTCACAGTCTTGTAAGTGAAGATGTGTGGCCTAATGTTTGTTTGGTTCACGATTGTCATGCGGTGGGTCTTATTATTTGGCTCGCGATTGTCGAATAGGGCAGAGGGTATTATCCTTGAGCAATGCACTTCATTTCTATTTCTCCAACTGAAAATGAGCACCAGCTTAGTGGCAGCTAGAGATCAGTCCAGTTCGGACTAGCGTCCCGTTCACGAATGGGGGTGGAATCTTATGCCCTCAAGTCACCTAATCGTCTTGAAAATTTGCATAAGCTTCGGCCTCATAAGTCCGTAAGACCGAGGCAAACTTTAGCCGTTGTTGAAAGCTGGGTCAGATTTCTGGACTGATGATAATATCATACCTCCATACTATAAGAATCAGAATCCTTGGGAAAAGGTCATGGACACTGGCTGTCTTACTTTAAGATATATGAAAAAGATATTAATGAATTTAAAATATGTTCTCGGATCGATTAAATATTGTATCCCCTAATATAAATGCCACAGTTGAAATGCAAAAATTGCAATTAGTATCCTTCTTTTAGCAGTCTCTATTTTTATTGCGTGCTTTTGAAGTACAATTGAGCACAGCTCTGTGTTTTGTGAACGTGCCGTGTTTTGTTTTGATTTCTACGTAATATTTGCGCTATGTCAGGTACTAATACTTTTTGTGCGTTGTGTACATGTGTAGCTTTATCATATGCACAAATATACTGACACTCGAACACAAGCTCATACAGACATTTTATAAAAATACCTTACAGAAGTACAATTCAATTGTTTCGACATTAAAGCATTTTCTCAAAACGACTGTACAACGCTCAGGTTTTACTTATAAAAAAAAATTACATTTTACAGCTTGTGTTGACTGCGACTTCAAGTTTCGCATATAAGTCTGTTAAATGTATGGCCTCCATTCAACAATTTTGTTGTTCTCTGTCTTAAGAATTAATAATTTATTAACCCTCACATTAGCACCGTACACAGACACATACACTCACTCATATATGCGTGTGTGTTAATTTATATATATATATATATATATATATATATATATATATATATATATATATACGTATATACGCATATGTACAAATATTTGTCTATTGTACACACACACGCGTACACACACAATATACATATATAAGCGTAAATATCTCCTAACGAGGTAAAGTCTTGCACCAATAGCCTTCTATTTTTTTTAAGACATCCATGATTGATAGGAGAAAGGAAGAAAATTGTCCCAAGACAGGAGACATGACCTAAAGCTAGGAATCATTCCAGATAGTGGTGGTGCCGCTAGCAGTTGTGTAGTGGTCTTAGAATAGACGATGGATTCGGTCTGTCATTCAAGAAAGATGTTAACATACAGTAAAGACCAAACCATATTTCAGTAAAACTGAAAATGGAACCAGAAATCAATTCAGCTCTTTCTGGGATGAGTATATTTTTTCAAGACACACCATTGCCAAAACTAACGCTGAAAATCCCTAGAAAAAATTACGATTCTTGTCACGTCTCACTCCAGAAAATAAAGTCACCCAGGCGCTTGCTGACATCAATTCTGCCCGCTTTAATACATACATAAATACATACATATATGCATACACACATACTTCGAATTTTGGCACAAGGCCAGCAGTTTCGTGGGACGGAGGTAACTCCATTACACCGACCCCAGTACTTAACTGGCGCTTACTTTATCGACTGCGAAAGGATGAAAAGCAAAGTCGACCTCAGCGGAATGTGTGTGTGTGCGTGTGTGTACCTAATTTATATATATATATGTATATATATATATGTGTATATATATATTTATATATATGTATGTAT
>NC_068985.1:124293945-124295248 GCF_001194135.2 Octopus bimaculoides
CATCCTATATTTATTCTGATTGGAGTAGCCCTAATATGTAAACATTCCGAAAAGGTCCTACTGAAATCATATACATCCCATATTCTTTTTTTCTTTTTTTTTTTCTCTTTGAAAAAAAATAAACAAAATTTTTTTTGTGGTCGGACCGTGGTGAAATCCAAGCGAAAATTGTACAGCGCTTCTCCTCCTCTCGCTGTGTTAGTTAAACGGGAGAATGTGGTATACGGGATGTATATGTGACGTGTGTGTGTGTGGAGTGCGAGTTTGTGTATATGTGTGTATATGTATATATATGCTTCTGTGTGTCGTGTTGTGCGTATTTCGATGTGTGCATATGTTATATGCTTGTATTTGTCTTTATCGGTGCGTGTGTGTGCGTGCGTGTGTGTGTGTGTGTGTTTGTTTATGTGTGTTTGGTTCCTGTTTTGTATGTGTTTATATGTGTGAGCGTGTATATTTATATGCAGTAGTAATGGAACAGTGAAATAGTATGTATACGAATGTATGCATGCATGTATGTATATTTGTATATATCTATATATATATGTGTGTGTGTATGTCTGTGTGAGATAGAAAGAGAGTGTGTGTGACAGAGACTCTGTGTGTGTGTGCGTGTGTGTGTGTGTGTGTGTTTTAGTAAAAAACCTGTTTGCCACTAATACAGTATTATAGTGGTGCGGGGGGGGGCTGTTTCTTACTTTCATTTGTACATTGTATCTTTATCTCTCAGTACCAACATTCTCTATCTACCCATCGATATATCTATCTACCTATCGATATATCTATCTACCCATCGATATATCTATCTACCCATCGATATATCTATCTACCCATCGATATATCTATCTACCTATCGATATATCTATCTACCTATCGATATATCTTTCTATCTATGCATTTAAATATCTACCTATCAATCTATTTATTTATTTTTCTATCTATTTATCTCCCTTCTCTCATTGTCTTTCTCTCACTCTTTCTCTCTCCCAAGTCTATAATTCTCTCCCTCACTATTCCGCTCTCTCTCTCTCTCTATCTATCTATCTTTCTTTCTTTCTCTCTCTCTCTCTCTCTCTTTCCTTCTCTCTCTCTCTCTCTCTCTATCTATCTACACGCAGATTCCATATCTTTCTCTCTCCTTCTCCCTCCCTTTCTCTCTCTCTCAATGTTATCATTCTCTTTCTCCGATCTCTGTATCTCTTCTCTCTCTCTCTCTCTCTCTCTCTCTCTTCTCCAGTATTCTCACTCAGTCGAATGTACCTCTCACTCTTCTCCCTCTCTCTCTACACATATATATATATAT
>NC_068985.1:124298271-124299990 GCF_001194135.2 Octopus bimaculoides
GGGCTAGATTATAAAGAAAATCAAACACACTCCCGAAAATCTTCTATCCATTTGTCAACAAACAAAGGACAACTGTTTCATCCATCGACTCACCGATAGAGGATAGTATGATCTCTTCAATGATGCCAAAGAAATGGCAGAGATCCTGTCGAAACAATATTACTCTGTCTTCAGTGATCCCTATTACGTTGACTTAAGTTGTTTCAGTGAAGTCAACCCCTTACACATCACTTCTACCATTACAGATATCATTGCAACAATAAACAAAATCATAACATTTTGTAGTAAACCCTGATCAATTCACTGCTAGTGTCCTGAAGGAATGAAGAAACCATCTTGTATCCCTTCTAATTAATCTGCAAAGAAAATCGCTAGACGCAACATATACACTCAAACTTACCTTTTTCAATCTGTCATTCCAGTCTTCAAAAAGCAAAACAGGTCAGTTGCAATTAACTATCGCCCAATCTCACTCCCTTCTCATATAAAAATATTTGAAGTGTGGTTAAGACAACAATAAATAGCTACCTAGGCAGCAGGTAACTCCTAAATTCCAACCAGAATGATTTTCATTATGGCAAATACTTCCCGACTCAGTTTCTGCATCATTTAATGACATTCTAAAAGTTTGGGGAGTGGACTAAAACATTGATATTATACATCGCGATTTCAACAATACCTTCGCCAGAATCGACCACAACATTCTATTGTTAAAACTATCCAACACTGGAATTCATGAGAGACTGCTCCACTGGATCAAGTTTTGCCTGGTGAGGTGAGCAAAACCCAGTCTCGTATTTGGCAGAATCGAATCAAACCCAGCAAAATCAACCCATACAGGGACTGTATTGAATCTACCTCTTTTCATAGTGGCACTCCGTCGCTTACGACGTGAAGGGTTCCAGTTGATCCGATCAACGGAACAGCCTGCTTGTGAAATTAACGTGCAAGTGGCTGAGCACTCCACAGACACGTGTACCCTTAATGTAGTTCTCGGGGATATTCAGCGTGACACAGTGTGACAAGGCTCACCCTTTGAATTATACAGGCACAACAGAAACAGGAAGTAAGAGTGAGAGAATGTTGTGGTGAAAGAGTACAACAGGGTTCGCCGCCACCATCCCCTGCCGGAGCCTCGTGGAGCTTTAGGTGTTTTCGCTCAATAAACACTCACAACACCCGGTCTGGGAATCGAAACCTCGATCCTACGACCACGAGTCCACTGCTCTAACCACTGGGCCATTGCGCCTCCACTTTTCATAGTGGATATAAATGACATCACAAAATTTATCAAATACAGTAAAATGAAATAAAAACATTCGCAGGTGACTTCATGTATCACAAATTTATCAATGGAGAAGCGGGCGTAAAATTTTAATCTGATTTACATGGTGTAAGCCAAATGGGCAGCAGTTTCTCCTGGGCTGCTATGAGTACGAAATCATTTGCACAATGTGGAGAATATTTCATTACTATTGCCCAAACGATCTTAACATCACGTTTACAACTCATCGTTGACTGGGACACCGTGTCATATACTCCCATCACTAATCGGACTCACATTATATAACCATATATTGCGTGACAATTGCTTTGACTCAACTAGCCCTGCACTATTTAATAATTCAGAATTGACTAACGCGTATGTGTGCGTGTGTTTGTGTGTGTATGTGTTTGTTTGTGTGTGTGTGTGTGTATGTGTGTGTGTGTGTGTGTGTG
>NC_068985.1:124300000-124306445 GCF_001194135.2 Octopus bimaculoides
TGTATGTGTGTGTGTGTGTGTGTGTGTGTGTGTGTGTGTGTGTGTGCATGTGTGTGTGTTTCAAATGTACAGAAATCATTTTTGAAAAGACATATGGTGAAGAAAAGCATAGCCCTTTTTCCTTTACAGCTGTTTCGAAATTCCAGCAGCTGGTTGTTAGAGTAACGTGCATTATGCAAACAGGTGTACATTCAGATTCAATAGTACACAACAAAAAAAGTGGAAATTGATATCAGTGCATAAACATGATACGTCGGTATGTCGAAGCTGAATTTTCTCGTCAGAGTGAACAACTTTCTTCTCCTTCTATTATTCATTTTACTTGGCCTTTCACTCTTCTCATTTTCTTTGTTCTTTTCTCCCTCCCCCTTTCCACCTTGTACGCACATCCTTCTTTTGCCCCCCCCCCTGCACCCATCCTATCATCTTTTGTCGCTCTCTATCCCGTGCACGCTATCTTTATAAATACCCCTCTCCCTCTCCCTCTTTCCTTCTCCCCTTCTTTCATTCTGTTTCTCTCTATATCTATCCATCTGTTTCTCACACACCCTACCATTTCTCCCTGTCTCTTTACATTCGTCCTATTCTTTGTTGTTTTCAATTCCCCCCACCTCATCTCTGTCACCCTCATTCTAGCTGTTGCTCCACATCTGCTGCTCCACCCCTACCTGTCTCTCTTGTATTCCATCTCTGATGCTTTCTTTGTATCTTTATTCTTCTTCTTCTTCTTCTTCTTCACTCCTCTCTCCCTCTCTTTCTCTCTTTAGCTTCCTCTCTCTTTGTCTCACTTATTACTTCAGTCCATCACTTACCTCTCTTTCACTATCTTCGTTACTTTCTCTATTTCTCTGTCTCTCTCCCTCTTCTCTCTCTCTCTCACTCTTTCTCTCTCTTTTTCTCTCAGTCTATGCCTCTCCCTCGCTTTCTGTCTCTCTCTCTCTCTCTCTCTACATATATTTTTCTCTCTCTCTCTTTCTCTCGCTCTTTTTATCTCTCTCCCTCTCTTTCTGGCTCTTTATCTCTTTCCATGCCTCTATCTCTTTCTTTTCCATCTCTTCTACTCTATCTCTGTTTCTGTCTCTCACACACTCTCTTTCTCTCTCTCTCCCCCTCTCTCTCTGCCCCTCTCTCTCTCTCTCTCTCTCCCCCTCTCTCTCTCCCCCTCTCTCTCTCTTACTTTAATCCTATTCATCATTCTCTGCTCACTCATTATTCCCTCTCTGTCTGTTTCACTCTCTTTCTCACTCTCCTTACAAATATATTTTTCTCGTTCTATCTGCCTCTTCGCTCTTCTCACTCTCCTTTTCTTCCTACTACATTCTTTCTCTCTCTCTCTCTCTCTCTCTGTATTCTCTCCCACTCCTCTCTCTCTGCATTCTCTCCCTACCCCCTCTATCTCTCTCTCTGCATTCGCTTCCCCTCCTACCTCTCTCTCATGCACTCTTCCTCTTGTACTGTCATTTATTATTTCACTCGTTTTTTTTCCCGTCCATATCTTCTTACTTTATCAAATTCATTCACTCATACATTCATATCTCTTCCTATACATTACTCACTCTCTACCCCCCTCTCTCTCTCTCTCTCTCTCTCTCCATCCCTCTCCCTCTTTCTCTCCTTTCTACTTACATATCTATCTATTTCTTTATATTTCTCTTCTTTCTTCCTTTGTGATTCCCTCTCTCTCAGCTTCTCTCTATCCCTCTCTCACTACGCCTCTGATGTTCCTTCTCTTTTCATCCAATTCAACTTCACTCTCTCACAGTCTTTTCCTTACTGCTCTTTCATCCCCTCCTTTTTTCTCACTCCCCTTCTCTTTCCCTATCCCCTCTCTCTCTTTCTCTCTCTCTCTCTCTCTCTCTCTCTCTCTCTCCATATCAATGCTATCTACTTAAAGTCAGGTGTATGTATGTCTGTATGAATGAGCTTCTACGTGTGCTTGTCAGTGTGTATGCATACGTGTATGCATGTCTATGTACATATATATGTGTGTGAGTATGTGTGTGTATGTGCGCGTGTGTGCGTGCGTGTGTGTGTGTGTGTGTGTGTGTGTGTGTGTGTGTGTGTGTGTGTGTGCACACGCGTGTATGCATTCATGTATAAGACAGAAAGAGTCACAGCGTGTCTGTACATCGCATATACTTGTGCCCTGCGAGTTTAGAAGCGAAACAAGCAGCTATCTATCCATCCATCCACCCATCCATCCACCCATCAAACCATCTGGTCTTCGATGCATCCGTCCGTCCATCCATCCATCCGTCTGTAAATCCGTCCATTCATCCGTCAATCTATCCAGCCAGCCAGCCATCAATCCAGCCAGCCAGCCATTCATCCGTCCTCCATCTGTCCATCCATCCGTCCACCCAGCCATTCATCCATTCATTCATCCATCAATCAATCTATTCATCCATCCATCTATCCATCTGTCTGTCCACCCGTCTGTCCATCCGTCCATCCTTCCATCCGTCCATCTAACCATCCATCCATTCGTCCATTCGTCCATCCGTCCGCCGATTCGCCCACCAAGCGATCTATCAATCCATCCATCCATCTGAATTTACCAAAATGCCTACATGTGTTTGTCACTGCGTTTTTGTGTGTGTGTGCTGTCAGTTATTGTGTTCATATGTAATTTCAACCAGATTTCAGCGTATGTGAATACATGTGTGAGTCTGTGTGTGTGTGTCTGTGCGTGTGTGTGTGTGTGTGTGTGTGTGTGTGTGTGTATGTGCTACTTCAACTAATGTGTGCATGTTTATGTTTGTTCGGATATGCGTGTGGGTCTTTGTGGGCATCAGTCAATGAGTGTGTGTCTATATACGCATTTTCGTGTGTGTAAGTGAGTGTGTGTGTGTGTGTGTGTGTGTGTGTGTGTGTGTGTGTTTGTATATATCGTTGTGTGTGCTAGACTCCATGCACACGTTTCAATGTACGCGCGCGTGTAGCAACGTATGTGTATGTTCCACTACATGTGTGTATGTGTGATCCCTTACATGCATGTGGTGTCAGCGGGCGTGTGATGTTTGTGTGTGTGTCGTTGAGTATGCGTTTTATGTGTGTGAATGCATGTATACGCGTTTAATTATGTGTGTGTATATGTATGTGTGTCTGTGTGTGTGTGTGTGTGTGTGTGTGTGTTTATCTGAGTTGTAAGTGTATGTATGTGTATGTAAGGTGTATGTATCTTGTATACACGTTTGTGTGTGTGACTTCATGTGTTCTTCAATGTATGTTTATGTGCATGGCTCTGTAATACCCAGTTGTGCACGTGCATTTACGCGCATGTGTGCGTTTGTGAAGTAGATTGTATGTGCTTAGGTAACCGCGTTTGCGTACTACTCTATGGCTCAATGTGTTTGTGTTTAAATGTTTTTCTATAAATCTATATCTGTCTGAGATGTCATCGATATATATGTATACACATTGATAGATCAGTGTGTTTATGAGCGCGTATACATGTGTGTGTGTGACAGTCAAGTGTATCGATGCGAGTACATGTGTATATGCACGATTTTCTCTATGCATATGGCAGTGGATATTATATATGTGCATGTGTTTATATCATCCGGTGAAAGCAGACGCCTATATATTCGTGTGTATATTTTGCTTGAGTGTATAGGATGTATATTCGCCAATAAATCAGTGGTTTATGCGCAAGTGAACAAATGTATATGTGTAAATTTGTTTCGTGTTTGTCATGAGATGTATTTACACAACATACACACACAACACACAACACACACACACACACACTTAAACACACACAGACACAGACACAAACATTCACCGCTTGTATATATTTTCGTGCATGTGTGTGCACGCATGCCTGTGTGTACACATGGCCTAAACGTGTGGGTAAGACAGTTGCTTGGCAATCAGACGCCCTCTGGTTCGATCCCGCTTCCCGATACATACGATAGATGTCTTATATCGTTGACTCGACTTGGATCAATGATTTGAGAGTGGAATCTAATTGATGTAAACTATGTGGAATCTAATAATCGTAAATTAGTCGGGGTATACCTCTTCGAAGATAGTTCACTTGAACCGTCACCCACTTACACACAACATCATCTTCGCCTTGATACTGGAGTTAGGCTCTGTTGCAGGGCTTGAGTTGCTCTTTGGTCTAAGAATTCGTTCGATAACTTATTCCCTTCCTTTCGCCTGTCTTGAGAGCTCTTGGGGGAAGGGATGGACATAGCCCTTTCTCGTATGATTTAAACCATTATATATATATTTTACTGCAATGGTTTTTGTTAAGCAGCGTCGAGTTTTACAATTCTGTAAATAATAATAATAGTATCATAAGCTTATAAGCAATCACCGCGCAATGATTAATGAAAATAGTCTAATAATGGGGCATATAAGCCCTCGACAGAAAAAAGGTAGGCTTTACCGTACGTGTGGGACTCGAACCCACACTTATTCGTTTTCGCGACAAGAATGCTACCATTAAACTAGCGCACAACTTGCTTCATTCCGTCAGATTTAAGAACCATAATTAGTTCGTAGTGTTGTTTTGTAAACAAACTTTCATGTGCTTTTACTGCGATGGTTTTTGTTAAGCAGCGCCAGTTTTTACAATTCTGTAAATAATAATAATAATAATAATAATAATAATAATAATAATAATAATAATAATAGTATTTTATAAGCCTAAAGCTTATAAGCGATCACCGTGCAATGATTAAAGAAAATCGTCTAATAATGGAGCATATAAGCCCTCAACGGAAAAAAGTAGGTTTTCCCGTGCGCGTGGGACCCGAACCCACACCTCATTGTTTTCGTGACAAGAATCTTTTCTACTCTAGGCACAAGGCCCAAAATTCTGGGGGAGGGGACCAACCAATTAGTTTGACCCCAGTACGCAACTGATACTTATTTTACTGACCCTGAAAGGATGAAAGGCAAAGCTGATGTCGGCGGAGTTTGAACTCAAAACAGACGAAATGACAAACGAAATACCGCTAAGCATTTGACGAGAATACTATCATTACACTAGCGCACAGTCTGCTTCACTTCGTCAGATTTAAGAACTATAATTAGTTCGTAGTGTTGTTTTTGTAAACAAACTTTAATGTGCTTATATGCCCCATTATTAAACTATTTTCTTTAATCATTGCGCGGTGATCGCTTATAAGCTTTAAGCCTATAAAATACTATTATTATTAGTTACAGAATTGTAAAAATTGAAGCTGCTCAACAAAAACCAGTAAAGGCACATGAAAGTTTGTTTACAAAAACAGCACTACCAACTAATTATAGTTCTTAAGTCTAACGAAATAAAGCAGCTTGTGCGCTAGTGTAATGGCAGCATTCTCGTTGCGAAAACACAGAGGTGTGGGTTCGGGTCCCACGCGTACGGCCAAGACTACTTTTTTTTCCCGGTGAGGGCTTATATTCCCCATTATTAAACTATTTCCTTTAGTCATTGTGCGGTGATCGCTTATAAGCTTCACGTTTATAAAATACTATTATATGTGTGTGTGTGTATGTGTATGTGTGTGTGTAACAACTTCATGGAACTAGAGGAAAATGTGGTATTCACAGTTCTTCACGGGTTAGCGAGCCAATAAGAAAGCAGTGTCTTAGACACTCAATAGCACTATAAACGGAAATAAACAAGGTTTATGCATCCTTTTTCCTCGACAACCCAGCCAAGCAAGATGTCCAGTTTTTCTTTTTGTCTAAATTTCAGTTGCAGCTAACAAACTATGGAATCGATCGTTGCCAACTTTTGTCTAGGTTAGCTTTATTAGGTGACAAGTTTAACCTGAACTACACACTAGTCTGCCGTATCTTTATTCTGTCAGTATTTTAACTTATCAATATTTTCCATTAATACGACACGCGAAACCAAATGAACTTTATTTCAAGAACAAAATCCTAACACAACTCCAACATATTTAGCTCAATCTTTTTTTAAGGAGGTCATCATGGAAAACAGTTACTTTTCTCTGTATGAATTGCTGCATCCCACAAGCTTGTAATCACGGACTAAAACAAGCAATCCGTACTTTTCAAAAAGACTTTCTGATAGTGGCACTTACGCTGATAGATTACTATATTTCTAGTGATACACAGAAAATAAAGAGCAATCAAATACTAGCGGGACCCGTGAATATTTCACGGAATTCATGGTAAACTTATTGGGTTATTTCTGAAAACTTTATCCCAAAAACCTGAAGGCGTAGCCTGTGTTGTGTCTGTATCAAAAGATATTCGTTCACCTGCGAACCACTGAAATGTGAAGGAAATTGCAATACGATTGTCCACTTATTCATATGAGTAGTCCCTGTGTGCTTATGCACGGTTCTCTGTGTACGTTGTGCGTGTACTTATGCGTACTTGCTGCCGTGTAGCAAATTTGTGTGTTATGTGTATACGTGAGTGTTTTACTTTATATCTCAGGGTGCGAAATGGTGCATATATATATATATATATA
>NC_068985.1:124307141-124315932 GCF_001194135.2 Octopus bimaculoides
TATATACACATACATATATGATGTGTGTAGTGCATATATGCAAATATGTTTCTACGCTGTATATATATTTTTTCTTTTTACCTTTTTCTTCGTCTTAAGCTTGGATTAAACGATCAATACCTCATCCCTTAGCAGTTCCTCGTAAGTGGGATTTAATAGATGAGTGGATGAGCTCAATGCGGATAATATTCTTTTGAACATTTTGAAAGTTTTTCTCAATCACCTCACATGACAGCTCCCATGACAGTTTCCAGAGCATCAGAGACTTGTAGAAAGAAGAGGGGCGGTTGTTCTCAAGCCTGCTACATAGAAAGACTACGTAAAAGACTCCCATGATCGAGATGGGAATGTTAAACCATGAAGTGGATTAAATCTGTTTACCCTAGAATGGGCACATTTCCTTCGACAAGTCCCACACAGTTTCCATCAATTAAATTTTATTCACAATTATTTGCCCAGCTTGGAACCAACGAGTTGTGAATGAAATTTGTAAATGACGCTTACACAAAGTTTCGCGAAGTAATTGCTTTGAAACAAATTTCTTGGCCACAGAGGAGCTCTTATAGCTGAAGGCGAGACAGAAATGGGCAAAGTGGGAAGATGCTGAAAGATATCGAGAGGAAAAGATTGGTTATGGATGTTTTATACGTAGTGTGGATGAAGTAATACACTATTGGAGACGATGGAATATGGTGGGGATGTTATGGGAGACGGAAAGTGTTGTTGGTAAAACGTGGAAGTTTCGAGATAGGCAGCGCACAGAGAATTCACAAAAGCTTTGAGTCTTGTGTTTAACCCCAGCTGAACCCAAACTGAGCACTTCCAACATCATGCTGCTCATTGTTACTCCTTGCCAATTACCATATTCACTGAGATCCTTTGTCTTTGAGTATCCTAGTCAGTACACCGACCTTCTAGTCTTCGTGGTTTTGTTATCGTGCTTATTTGCTTTTATAAATACCCTTGCAATCGCATCTAAGCGAGAAACCATTCCCCTTTTTAATTACTCAAAAGTCCTTGCTAAATATTTAAAAGATATTTCATATATAGCCACTTGAAGCTTCTCTCGCCTTTCAGGAATTACCAGACTATTTCTCGCATTGAATGCTTTTTTTACAACTTTAGCCCGTCATTCTTGGAGGTTTATATCAGAAGTTATTAGTTATTCTTCATTACTAAACGTAGGTACTCGTTTTAATCTCTTTACTCTGCCTTTGATCTCATTTATTTTATGAGCTTTTCTTCTCCTCTACTCTTTCTCTATTTTATGTAATTTATCTGCATCATCAGTTATCACTTTTATCTCTTCTTTTATCTCTTCTTAAACACCTTGTTTAAACTCCAATATTTACCTATTTCCATCTTATTCGCTCCCCAACTTTCAGCAAATAATTTTTGTGCCTTCCGTGCGTTAATAACTTCTTATGCTTCGTCTGAAATTAATTTCCAGTCTTTTTTTATCATTCTTTAACCCCAAACATGTTTCACTGCTTTCTGGTCTACTCCCTTTGCACTCATCTATAGCTTCACGCATTACAAATCGATTTCAACATTGTTTTACTGAACATCAAACAAGCTTGCTAAAATAGGCAGAGTTGTAGGCTAAGAGATAAACGTCAATAAAACTAAAATTATGAAGACCAAACAAGCAGATAGAACCGTATTATTAAAGGAACATACACTAGAAGAACCAAATAGGCTTAGCAATGAAACATTTATAGAGAGAAATGGGTTTTCAGAAACTGAATTTAATAAAATATCTAAGAGGATAAGCCAAGAGCAGTTATGCCAGGGCAATCAAACTTTAGATAATGGGTTTAGAATCTTTGAAAATAAAGCAGTTCGAAAAGTCTTGGAGATTAAATGACATGATTTTGAGAGAAATTAAGTGGTTCAAAACATAACGGAAGTACCATATATAGAAGAACAAATAATGGAGAGAAGTTGACATGGGCCTGAATCCGGCAAATCCCTCATGCAATAAAACGAGTAGCCTAAGATACCAGAAAAAGAGATGAACCTAGACCTCTAAGAATAATGCAGACCGAAAAAGAAGAGCATGATCAAGTGCAGGAAAAAAAACTACAGATTAGACGAGATTGGCAGGAATACATGGAAGTTCTTTTTTTTTTTGCCACGTGGAATTGGCGACACGGTAATAAGAGTAACTTTCATTGGTCACTCATTCTGACACAGCCCATTCTTTGCGATTTTATTGTCATTGTAACCCACATTATCCTCATTCGAAGGCGTTCCAGTTATGACTATCTCATCGTTTTTCAGAAACACCATATCTTCTTTATTGTTATCGCTCTTGTTTTATATAATCCACTCCTGTTCACTGCACTCGTCTTCTACTATAATGTTTCTGTGGCTCTCAGAGCAGTTTTGTTGTAATTCTATTGATGATATTTTATACAGAATATGGACACTTATTATGAGCGATAGCTTCTGAACTTCACACATGGAGAGTTTTACTCGGCAGTTCTTCGATTTTTCTGATCTGTGTTCCGCTTCACTGCTTCAAACTCTCTTATAACTTTAGGGACTGTTGTGTCTGTATTCCACATCAGCGATATTGTTATCTCCATGTCTATATATTTAGTTTTAGCCTCGTTTATTGATATGTTATTGTCTGCCGGACAAGCTACATCAATAAGTGTACACGACCTACATATCATATCTTTCATAGTCTTACCAGAATGGTTTGCTCTTCTCTCTTTGAATATATGTTATTTATATATCCCAGTGAATCACATCATTTTCATTCGCCACAACTACTCAGAGATAAATTTATCACAATGATTTCATCTGATAGAAACTTCATTTCTTTGCATCTTGTTATTGTTCGAAACGATCAGAGAAAACATGATCAAAAGCGTCCCCGGCTCGAGCATCAGTTTTTATTTTGTCAGACATAGTATATCTAACACCACATAATCTTCTGTCTCTCTCTTACTTTAAGACGGTAGTTTTTAATTTAAGGAAGAGTTGGCTACCTTATGTTACTGTCCCGACAATTTACTATTTTATTTCCTGAGTCATCGTCTTCTCATATTCGCAAGAAAATGGGGTGATACTGCTGAGAAGAGGCTCTTGGTTTTCTAGTCCTCAGCTCCTTTTACTAAGGCCGAAACCCTTTTTTCTACTACTGTTGAAGCTGCAACTAGTGGTACTCTAGAAACAGCAATTTTTGCACTTTACAGGGTTTTTTTTTTTTGTTTCTCTATCTCCTCTAAGCACACAAATGGATCATACATCAACTTGTATAACAACTGGGATTTCTATAATGTGCCATTAGTGTAATTGCTTTTTCTTCTAGTCCTCACAATGAAATACAGCTCTGGAATAGCTTTGTGATTTTCATGGCTCATTTTGACTTGCATGTTCGCACAGAACCCACTCTACCTCATATTGCGTCTTGTTACCTCTGTGCTCACCAGCTGCTAGTACTCTACCATAAACGGTGCGACAAATGAAGTGGACTCGCCTGGTATTGGTGTTTATATTGACCATCCCAATTACTGCGGCAACAGCCTGCGAGAAAATGTCTGGTGCATCACCCCGACATCTCTTCTCACTTCGCTTTCAGTTTAAAGACAAGGCACATTCCCACACGTACTGCTCCCGTTGGTGGAACCCACATCGTTCTAGTGATCGACCACAGCTTCTTTTAACTACAGATTTGGAGACATATCGAACCTAAATCCATTTTTCATGTCATTTTCCTTCCCTCCTCCCCTTGCCTTTTCTTCAATAAAATCCTTGAGGAAGGAAACAAAATATTTTTTGCTATACCTCTCCTAAATTTATTTCCTCTATGTGTTATAGAGCAAGGGACTGGGTTTACAAAAATGCACATTCGTGGGCTTGTCATTTTTTCGTGGGCTTGTCACTTTTTCGTGGGCTTGTCATTTTTTCGTGGACTTGTCAATTTTCAAGCTGCAAATCTCTGTTTGCTTGTTTCTATGTGTGTTTAAATTTCATATTATTGTTTCCACGCACTTTTCTTCAGAGCATGTACACTACTAACTTGATTGTGGTTTGTACATCATACTACAACTCCCAACGAAATCTTGTTAAAAAAAACTAGTAAACGAATATCTACAAATATCAGATGTCCATAGATAAACTAATTTTTTTCTACCGCATGATAAAAGAGTTGACAAGTCAAGTAATCCAAACCCTTCGATTAATAAAATGATAAACTGGGAAAAAATGCCTTTTTCATTAAGTACAGAGTTGAAATTCGAAATTTCCACGGCATTTTGTCTTTAATAATAATAATAATAATAATAATAATAATAATAATAATAATAATATGTAATGAAAAGACATACGAGTAACTACACATGTAATGAAAAGAAATACAAGTAACTGCAGAATTTGTGGAGATGGACAAGAAAAGAATAAATCATATTGTCTCTGGCTGCCCAGTCCTGGCTAAAAAGGAATATGTTCACAGAGACGACAGAGTTGAGATCTATATACACTGAAAGCTGGTTCAACACTATGGAATAACAACAGAAAAAATATGGTATAGACACATGCCAGAAAAGGGTCACAGAAAACGAGAAATCAACCATACCCTGGGATATGCCAATACACATAGATAGAGAAATTAAGTCCAATAGGCCAGATGTAGTTGTCAGAGATCATCAAAAAAAAAAATGTGGCGCAACCTGAGTGAGTGTCTGTGCATCAAAAGCCTAAGCCGGCAGGCAGCAGATTGACTGCCTGACCATTGGAACGCTTCCTTTCCACAAGAAAATAAACAGGAGACGCTCCAACCTAGTTATCTCTATTATGTACCGCATAAAGTGGAGGTTATCGTGGATAGACCTGTTAGGCATTGCGTACGTTTGCACTTCCCCGACCAGACTACCGACAAAATGTGCCAACCTTTTCGCTAACGCCTTGGATAAAATCTTTAAGTCTGTGTTTAGCAGAGTTATGGGCTGAAAATTCCCTAGCACATTCTCATTGTCGGCTTCCTTTCTCAGCAGCGTAACCAAAGCCCTGCTAACAACACTGCCAGTTACTGTAGACGTTTGTCAAGGAGCTGCCAAACAAATCTGGCATGAATGCATAGAATTCATAGGGCAGACCATCCAAACCGGGCGACTTGCTGCTTGTGCAATCATCATTCACCGCCTCCCGTATTTCAGGGGCCGTAATCGGCTTATCACAGAATCTCATGTCCGTTACCGATAGCCGGAATAGGCCGTCCAGTAGTAATAGTCCGCGTTGCCTTTACTAATAGCCTCTTCTAGTTTGCTAACTAGTTCTCTCTCCATTCTATTTCGTTCTATTGCTAAATCTTTGCTAAACGCTATCGATTCTACTCTAATTGCTCTCTTCAGGGCGATCTACCACTAGTTGTTGATGATTGCCCTCGTCAACCGCCGCTTGACTAGGTAGCTAATCCGATCTCTGTAGCCTTTGCGTGCCGGTTAGAATGCACTGAACTTCCAGTGGCCGAGTCCCTTCTACAGGTCCTATTTAAATCGATTCCACATATAACAAATTTGTGATCTGTGTAGCCGATTAATTTAAATTGTGGACAGCCTATGCAATCCCTATCCTCTAACCTAACAAATAATCTATCTAAATACAATCTAGATAACCCATGTCCACACTGGCACATCACGAAAATCCAGTCGAAACCTATCAGAAAGCTGTAAAGTCCTGAGCAGGTTTTCGAAGCTTCTAAACCCACACAGTCCTTCGTACGTCCAAAATACTATTCCAGTCCCCCATTAGTACTAAAGTGCGAAACGTTCCCAATAATGTTTCTAGACACCTGAAGAAATCTGGCCTTTCGGCCCCTGTTGGGGCATAAATCGCCTCAAGATGAGAATATCTCGTAGTCCTCCAAAATAGATGCTAGAGTGTGCTTTCCGGAAATCTTGTTTCACTAATGTCAGCCATATCTAAATCAATCAACCTGGGATCGTTGAACAAGTGACCTAGCTTCCAAGCTGATCCCAGACCACGCAAATTCACACACTCCAATCTCAGCACAGTCATGCTAATCGGAGAAAGAAAAGAAGTTCCGAGCCTCTCTACTGGCGAAAATTTTTTAAAAGGCCCTTCCAAAAGCCTTTTGTCAACTGATTTTTTTAAATCCCCGCATTACATGGGAATTTTTCTCGGATTGTTTTATAAAGCTCTGACGACGTTTTAATCAATAACCTGTCCTTCGGAGTTTTTTGAAGATGAAATTCTCAGATACCTTTCCCTCTGTATTTTGTTTTTGTTTTGATTTACAAAATCCATCAATTCATTGTTGCACTTGTTCACGACAGTGAAATTAATGGATAAATTTCGCTTACAGTCTGAAGTATATTCCTGTTTTTGAAGTACCATAATTGGTTGTTTCTGTAATTTCATGCTATTGTTGATGATGTAGCTGTTTTTGAAGTTGTTCTTGTTTTTGTTGGAATGGGTGTGAATTAGGTTGCAGTTCTGGTTTTTGTGTATCTTTTTGCGGAGTTCTTGGAGTAGGGCTATGTACTCTCTTCCTCTTTCACCTACCCCCTTTTATCACAGTGATCCATTGTTCGGTCAGCTCTTCTTTCTCCATGTCATTGCTGTTGATGTTGGTTTGGAAGGCAGAGCTTTCAGAAAAAGCTTGCCTTTCCGTGGCAACCGGGGGTAGACTTCTTTGTCTTGGTTTGAGTGTGGGTGTGGATATAGGAGTCTTAAGCACTTCTTCATGATTTTGCGTTTGTTAAGCAATATCTATCAATTAGCATATCAATTAGCAAATGAAATATTATGGTCCTCCAGATCGTTCAGCAAATCAGACTGAAACCTTTCCAAGATAATCCCACGGTGTCATTTGGTTTGGCTCAGCCACGTTGTGCGTGTGACTTTAACGGAATTCCCCTGAAATCATTCTGGCCAAAATTCATGAAACGTAGTTCCTTCTTCCCATCTCAGCTCCTCACAGTGTTCAGGCCCTGCAAAGTGTACTGGGCGTTGACCTTTCTAGATTTCAAATAAACCTGAAAAATTTCGAGAAATACTTTTTATAAGAATTCCTATGCATCAAATGTTGGCATCTAGCCGATAAACGCTAATTTAGCGTAGGCCCATTGAGGCACACCAACTTCAGTATTCTCACCTATTCGCTTTACTCTTTTACTCTTTTACTTGTTTCAGTCATTTGACTGCAGCCATGCTGAAGCACCGCCTTTAGTCCAGCAAATCGACCCCAGGACTTATTCTTTGTAAGCCTAGTACTTATCCTATCGGTCTCTTTTGCCGAACCGCTAAGTTACGGGGACCTAAACACACCACCATCGGTTGTCAAGCGATGCTGGGGGGACAAACACAGACACACAAACATATACACACACATACATACATATATGTACGCATATACGATGGGCTTCTTTTCAGTTTCCGTCTACCAAATCCACTCACAAGGCTTTGGTCGGCCTGAGGCTATAGTAGAAGACACTTGCCCAAGGTTCCACGCAGTGGGACTGAACCCAGGACCATGTGGTTGGTAAGCAAGCTACTTGCCACACAGCCACATGAAATGTTCTGGAGAGCAGCACTTCCACACTGCTCTCACCTTCCTCTTCAAGTAATAATGGAAGAAGTTGATGATGACTTGCAGGAGAAAGAAGCACAGTTTTTTGTGATCTCAATCTTTTCATCATACACTTCATAACTTTGATACGTCTATTCTCCATACTCACCATACGAAAACCTCTTACCCTTCCAGGCCAAAAGAATGTGATGAAAAGATGTTGACAATAAACTTAGCCGAAAGCCAAATCTGTCGTCTATGCAACGATAATTGGATATATAAATACTCGTGTCAGCCATGTTCGAACACTATACAAGATTATAGAAACTGCTACGTAGTTATGTATGCATTTCGGATAGACCAAGACATAACCGTGCCTTTAGTGCAGTGTATTCAAACCATTTTTGTTAGGCCAGTTAATCTAATAGTATCTTTCATGACGAATTGTATCGGTCGCTTTCTGTTTAAAATCATTCTCAGTATTTATTCAAAGACAGATGAATTTTACTTTGAATTTGTTTCATGTATATTCCCAGTATCCCTGAAAATTAATTTTAGCGCTCCTAGTCAAGAAATACTGGTTTAGTATTCACACCACATCTGTGAAAAAAGAACAAGACCAAGCTGCCCCTAATCCCCGGACCCTAAAGTCCTCCGGTATGCGCTTCTCAAACGGTCGGAATATACCTCAGTTCATTGTCACTCATGTCAGTCACTAATTCCCATTAGAATGCAAGGTAGACATTCCACCTGCCGCATTGTAAACCTCTGGCAATACTCCAGATGGCAGGCATCCAACTTTGCTTTATACGTGACCCAAGATTATAACTCTGCTATAGAAACAAACTGCAAAACGATATACCTGATCACACCTGTTCAGTGTCTATGAGCTTCTATATTCATAGAAGTTGCAGCTTCACCGCCTGACTGGAACAAGGAGAGAGAAGGCAGAATAAATAGTATGCACGATAACATACCTACTATAATATATTGTGTAGCGCGGACAACTGATTGTAGAGCCATACCCACTTGATATACAACAAAAACTGGACATGTGTGTGTGTGTGTGTGTGTGTGTGTGTGTGTTTACGTGTGCGCGTACGAGCGTGTGTATGTGTGTATGTTTGTGAGTTTGTGTATAAAGTAAATTGACGAGATAGACAAATAGCTAGTATATGCTTCTACATGTATGCATATCTGCATATGCATACAAATGTGTGTGTGTAAATATATATATATATATATATA
>NC_068985.1:124316200-124318510 GCF_001194135.2 Octopus bimaculoides
ATAGATAGATAGATAGATAGATAGATAGATAGATAGATAGATAGATAGATAGATAGATAGATACATACATTCACAAATAGCTACATATATGATACACTAAATCCTAAGAGAATTATATACAAAGACCCAACCTGCTAGCCAACGTGGTAGCTTCTACATGGACCGCTTTCCGTTAGAAATAGCAACCACATGTCCGTCAAATAACATCCTACAGTCTGAAAGGTAAAAAGAAAGACACAGTACTTCAAGTAGAAAGAGACGGGATAGTCACGGCCAGAATTCTCAATCTGGACTAAACAGCAATACCAACAAGAGCATTGAATTCAGGGAGAGTGAGAAGAAAGAAGCATGACATACATGTCATAGATTGACAGAGTATCTGATAGAAGGGCAGGGCGAAGGAAGCTGACCCCTTCGCTTGCCTTGCTTTCTCGATTTCGCTTTTAAACAAACTTTTTTTATTCATTTGATATACCTCGTGGCTTATCTACTTGTGTATCGTTCTATTTATTTTGTGGTTTCTTCTACACACCGTAAAAACATGAGCATGAGTATTGAGCTAGCAAACAGAAGTGCTAACTCATGTATACCGCATTGTTAAAAAAGCAGACTATTCACTACACTATATCTCATACGCACACACAGACACACACACACACATACTCACACGTGTTATATATATATATATATATATATATATACTAGCAGTATAGCCCGGCGCTGCTCGGGATTAAGCTAGGATTATTAAGTGATTAAGTGCTTTATTTCAAACCAAAATAAGTAACATGGACATCAGATTTGAGCGAAATCCGTTGAAATCGGTTTGGCTGAAAATGGTTTGCTAGCAATTTGATTGGGAAATCCCATAAGGAATCAGTTTATCGGTTATTTCCACTCATTGACTGTTTTTGTTTTTTTTTAAGTTGCATTAGAGATCTGCATAGGAAAAGGTTGATCTGAAGGTTTGCATTGGGGATGTGGATTGGAGTAACATAGGAAAACTTACCAATAGCCTTAACCAAAAAATAAGGGGCCTGTCCCTTTTAGGTTAACTCTAACCCTAACCCTAAACTCTAACCCTAACTCTGACCCTAAAACCGTAACCCTAACACCAACCTTAATCGTAATCCTAACACTAACCTTAACCCTAACCCTAATCCTAACCCTAAAACCCTAACTGTAACACCCTAGTGGAAATCGTGCGGGTGTTAATCTGAAAAATTACCAAACCCTTTTTGTGGTCCGAAAAAATGGGTTAGGGTGACTGACAAATTGTTACATACGTTTTTGTTTCATAGTTGTGAAATATAAACAAAACTCTTTCGCTCCCAAAGTAGTATATGTGCGTGTGTGTGAAAGTGAGAGGGGGGGGGACAAAAATGAACGATTTAAAACAAATAAATGATTTAAAATAAATACACTTGAATTGTTGTGTGAGAAAGTATATATAATCTCATCATAAAATATAGTGTCTTTCAAAAACATCGTATATTTTAAACTATATCTCATGTTTAAGAAAAAAAATGCATTTTACATTTTACACTTACTTTGTCTTCCTTACCTACATTTTCTTTCGTAATACGCTTTGCTTCCCTATTCCACTTTTTCGTTCTTTTTTTTTTTATACGCTAGAAAACACTGTATCTCCCCCTGTCACAAACACACTATTTCTTTCTTTCTTTCTCTCTCTGTCTGTCTGTCTGTCTGTCTGTCTCTCTCTCCCTCTCTCTCCTTCACGCGCGTACGCACAGATTTGACTTCACCATGTCAACAAACTTCAAAATTGGTAAAAGTTTGTCAATTTTTACAGCTATACGCGGGTGCATCTGAGAGAAAAACTTGGCGAAAATGCAGATAAGGTCATGACACATCTCCTCCTAAAATTGGAGCGGCATGCGTGCTAATTTGTGGACGTGCATAAACTACATTTACGTACACACACACACACGCATCCTCTCTTTTATATATATACATATATATATATATGTGTGCCATAAATATCGCCATCCGTTTAGAGAAAAATTTGTAGTTTAGAATCAGTAGTTCTTTGACTGCTATTTCTAAATTTTCAGTATGTTGGAGAAGCAACTCAATGCTAATCCCTGTATATTTATGATGATAAATGGTTTTACCGATAAAGGTTTTTTCATACTGAACTACTTGGCAAAATTGTTAATTATTAATTCTATTATTAATTGACGATTCCCTGCCCTTATTCTTGTATATTTTATATTTGATATCTCTAAGTTAGATGGTTAAACCGTAATCCCTCCACACGGGACTTCTTTTCATACGGGACTATTTGTGACG
>NC_068985.1:124319767-124323584 GCF_001194135.2 Octopus bimaculoides
TATATATATATATATATATATATATGAAACCAATTAAATTTAATATTTTATGCAGCAGTCTTAAAGATTTTATTTGCAAACTCTTAAATAAGCCGAACATCACTTGCCATTCACTTTGCACAGTAAAAATAAACGACTGCCTTGACATGTGTATATATACCAAGCAAGTATCCTGTCATTCTTCTGCATACAAAATGAACTATATAGCAATAGTTAATTTAATGAAACACAAGCCAGAACCTCGCTATAATGAGTAGACTAATTTGCATGCCGTGTATTAATCGCGATTTTATTGAGTAATAGATAGCTATGTGTAACACTCTGCGTAACAGAAACCTAAGATAAAGTAAATTATAAAATCTGCGTTACGAAACTTTATACAGATGCTAATTCACAAATGTGAACTTCCTTATCTTTCCATTCACGAAGTGGAATGTGCATAAATATCTGTGATATAATAAGGCCACCAATAAACACATAATATGCTAATAATCTACCCACCACATATAATTCTCGTTTGTGCTTGATTTAAATAGTAATCGTTATTGAAAAGGTGTGATGAAAGAATACTTGGTTTTTGGTGAATGTTATCATAGCGCGAAACGTATCAGGACAACCTGTTGTTTTCTCTCCTTTTTTTTTCTTTTGTACATGTGGAAAAAAATGACTCGGTATATTTATCCCTATTTGGAGTTTGCCAGCGAATATTTCAAAACTGCAATTGACTTAAATTTATCATGAATCTCTCGTACACACTGTGTTGAACATAGCTATATGCATGTGTGTATGCATATATAATTTAAATTAGCATGTGATATCTTTTGAGTAATAACAATGGTTTCTGATAAAGGAACAGGTCGGAAATTTTGAAGGATGTGGAGTTAGTGAAGACCCTTTACTTCAGTACTCAACTGGTATTTCCTTTTGTCGACTTTTGAAGGGTGAAGGGTAAAGATGATCCCGGTGACACTTAAACCCAGAATAGCTTGCCATTGAAAAAGGGATAAAAATTATGCGATAGCATGTATAGTATGAATATAGAAACCAACATAAATTGAATCATATATCATGGAGAGAGTCAAGACATTCAAACAGACTCCATGGAACATTTTCTATTCAAATAAATCACAGCAGAGGAGTTTGGCGTGATTCACATTTTAAACTGTCTAATTGAAATTATTTTATTTTCAGCTGGAATGGAATTAACATTCCGTAGTACCTCTCAATTAATTGGCGAAGTTCACAAAAGTTTCTTCCTTGGGCTGATTGAACTTTTATCCTACAGGAATTTCCTTCTTAAAATTCATGTCAGAAAAATCAAAGAAAACCAGAAGAATCGAGAAAGGTTACAAGTACATTATTTGTTAGATGCTTATTTCTATATATTCTAATCTCATTTTGAAACATACTTTCTTGAAGACGGAAAACTATCCAACAATAGTTAATGCAACACTCTAATCCGTACAAGTCAGATAGAAAATATTTACCATGTTACCTTCAAAATGCAGATTTTTTTTTTTTTGTTTTGTTTTGCTTAAGATTCCTAAGAGATATTTATCGTTTGTAACAAACAGGTTCAGATAAAGGAAACATTGAAAATAGTATTCTCTTTGAAGATTTGCAGATATTAATATTGAAGCACCAAGTACAGGAAAGTACAAAGAATATCAAGTAATGGAAATCCTTTCATCATTTTCCACCACGTAGATCTGCATTTGTGTAGCATAGATTCAGCAAAGTACTGTACTGAAGCAGTTAAGTTTTTAGGAGCTACTGAAAATGTCTATAATATTTTGTTCCTATAGTTCAAAGAAGTAGCAAATTCTTCTGGCTCACACAAGCTCTCAATTATTGCATCTTTCGTCAGCTATCCAGGAGTCAGCCAGGTTTGATATGGTAAACTCAGTTGCTTCAAATCTCAATGACATCAAATTGGTCCTGCGGGTTGTTTTGAAACTCAATCTGACAGCAAAAAACAGAAGGGATCCTACTAAATACATTTTCTCCTTGAGATGCATACTCATGACACTCGTCTGGTATTACAGTGGAGAGATTTTACTGATGATACATTAAACTCAACAACGACAATTCGCAGAAAATGAGATATCACTTTCACACTCTACTGGAAGAACTAAAACATGTCATTAAGAGTCTCAAATAACCAAGAATTAATTTGCAATCGCAATTTCAATAGAACGCTTAAACTGGTAAACAACCAGCACAGAAAAGAATTATTTCACGAGTTCGTTTTGAGAACTCGATTCGACATCAAACTGAACCGCAGTCTACTATTGATTTCAACCCTATCGTACAAAACTTTGCACACAAGAATATTGGTAATGTACTTCTAAATTTGTCAAGCCTAGCAAATCATTCTATGATTTTTGATGATGATAATAATAATAAATACGCATTTTGCTTTAATAATTGGCGAGTGGGGACTCGGAAATAATCAGGCCTTCAGTATAAATCTTTCCCTAGAAGGCAGTTCCCGAAGAGAAATCAACCGCGCAGGTGATCAAGACTGATGGAGCTCAAGAGGAAGTTAACTACTGAAATGCAAGGCATCTGGTCTCTGCAATTTTGAAAGATCTGGCGTCTGTGGCTCTAAGAAGTACCTTTGAGTGAAATTAGAGGCAATTCAGCGTTCAAAGGACTGCATTTGCTATTCAAATGAAATAACTGTAAATATCATGGCCCAAATTAAATTAAACAAACAAAGACTAAATAATAATCAGCTTTCCCATCAGCGTAAATATCTTCTCAACAGATGTTTTGAGAAAATCATTGATGACTAAAGTAGGTTTTCCAACGTGTTTCTTCACCATCTTCAGTATCTATGCGTTATTGCTAGACATTGGTTGAACTTATGTTTGACACAAGATTTTTTCTTTTTTTGGTTTGGCTAATCGATTTAGTCACCGACCACACGACTATAAATGTGAGAGTGCGTAAATGTGTGTTTGCAAGTATATATCGACATATGTGCGCCTGTGTGTATGCATATATGGTTTAAGGTAATTGGTTTGGATATATAAAATCAATGACTCACTACACGTGTAGCGTCTAGTATTTATAATACATTAACCGACAGCCCTTTTAAAATGTAGCCAGTCGTGGTTTCCTAAGATAAATTATGCGACGACAGACAAACATTCTAAGTCACGTATACCAATTTCTATGATATATACACACACACACACATACACACACACACACACACACACACACACACACACACACACACACACACACACACACACACACACATATATATATATATATATATGTATGTATGTATGTATATATATATATATATACATATATACATATATATATATATTTGTATGTATATGTATATATACATGTATATATATGTGTGTGTGTATATGTATACATATATATACATGTATGTATACATATACATGTATATATGTGTGTGTGTATATGTATATATATATATATATATATACAAACATACATGCATACATACACAGACACACACACACACACACACACACACACATATATATATATATATATATATATATATATATGTATGCGAGTAAAAATAAATACAAAAAGGTGGGGGGTTTTGTATGATTGTGTATAGAGGAATATATTATTTTGCTTAAAAGAGTTCCAACACTGTCTGTTTTTTATGTTTTATTTATATTCCTGCAGAACTAATGTGGGGTATAAAATATGGAATATACAATATATAATATGATATACAATATACAATATAAAATAAAATAAAATAAAAATGGATGGCACCATGAAAGAAAGTATTGAATGTAGATGAAATATTGAGTGT
>NC_068985.1:124323770-124326405 GCF_001194135.2 Octopus bimaculoides
ATATATATACAAGAAGCTAACCCCGCTTTCACCCGGTCGGTTAGGATGATGTGGCTGTAAAACCTGCTCTGTGTATCTGTGTAAGCATTCGACTTGTTTGGGCACGCTTACGTTAAAAACAATTTTAGAATGACTTTTTTCTGTCAAAACGCTAAAAATAACGGACCAACAAAAAAAAAGATACCAAGATTCAACCAAATCAAAAAATAAACCCAAATATTAAGCGAACAAAGATGAACCATCCCACTTTCATTGCGCGTGTGCGCACGCACACACACGCAAACACATTCACGTACCCCCTCCTTTACATACACACACATATTCACACAGAGTTGAAACGCTGTTTGATTTATTTTTCAGTTTACAATTTTCATCATCCCACTACCATGTATGACATCACCCCTTCCTTTCTTATTCCTCTATCACCCCTTCCTTTCTCATTCATAAACACAAGAGTATTATTATAGTAGATTATCTCGGTAATCATGGGAGCTATGAAAAAAATACAAAGCCCAGCATCACCACTGGATCATTCTACACATCTGTGTAATTTTTCTCGCAGTTCCATCCAGCCGTTTGACCGTGAATCCCAAGACAAGAAAGAATCGCCCATATCAAATTTATATGCACATATATATATAAGCTGCAATTGTTAAAGACGCTCAAAGGGGAGTAAATTTCAAACAAAACAAAAGAAAAATACAAGAAAACATTAATTTTACCTAGAGGGAAAAAGGAGATAATTTCAAAACAGCATTAACAGTTTCAAGTTATTCTTCATAGTTACAGGGAGAATAGACTCTCTTTGCCCAAAGTGGCAAAACAACGATGGGCATTTATACTCAATTTCATGAAATTATGCACCGTTCGATTTTTGACACCGTAACCATTGCTGGCAATAGCTTGTCATGTGGCAATATCTCGATGGAAATTTTAATTAAATTACAAATTAATTACGTTTAATACATGACCTAAAAATTTAATTATTCAAATTCTCTCGCAAATAACCACTTTGGGACGTTTTCAAAGATATATATACATGATTGTGTGAGTGTGCGCGCGCACGTGTGTGCATGAATATGAGCATATGTACATACTATATATACGCATATGTGTGTGTGCGTATGTGTGTGTGTGCGTGTGTGTGTGCGTGTGTGTGTATATATACATATACATACATGCATACACATATTCATGTACATATATATGCATACATACACATACACATATTATATATATATATATATATATATATATGGGAGAATATACAAAAAATAACAACAGACGAGGACAGGTGGTGTAAATAACAAAAGTATATATTAGTATGACGCTCGGGAATACGGAAAGTCTTTGACGTTTCGAGCTACGCTCTTCAACAGAAAGAATACGGAGACAAGGAGAAAAACACGGAGAAAAAAAAAAAAATATATATATATATATATATATATATATATATACATGTGTGTGTGTGTGTGTATAATATCGAGAGTAGTTCAAATATCAAGAAAAGAAACACATTCTAATGCATTAGTGCAGTAATATAATTTTTAGCAAGTTAAAAGCTATGGACGGTCATCGAGTGCTCGTTGGTTTCACACTTATAAAGTGATTAGCTGCATAGGTGACTCGCCAGACTCAAATGGCTGAAGGTGCATAACCTCTCTACAACTGGAGAAAGAAATACGTAACAGTCAGTTTGGTTTGTAAAACGTGAGGAAGATGATTCTAAATAGCGAAGTAAAAGTGGGAGTTAACTAAATAAGAAACAGAAAGAGTGTAAATATAATAAGGTGATTTAAATGCAAGGAGAAGTCGGAAAAATGTCAAGACACACCAAAATTTGTGATGTCACCGCACCTTGTGTTATTTGAATCTATTTTTCGCTCACTCATTCACCCATTCTTTATCTCTCATTCTCTCTCCCTCTTCCTTTCCTCTCCTCTCTCTCTCTCTCTCTGTCTGTCTCTCTCTCTCTCTCTCCCTTTCTCTCTCTGCGTTTCCTTGGTGAGATTTTAAAACGTTTATAAAATGATAGCATTTTAAATTGATAGTATTATTTTGCTATCTACCTATATCATCACACACATGTGCGTACACGCACATGTGTATGCATGTGCATGCGTAAGTATAAATGCAAATGTAGAGGTTAAGCGGAAATCTGTCTAACTATGCACGCCGACGAATGAAGCGTGTGTGTAAACGTGGCACGGTTGTAATTAGAATAACGTAAACAAATTATAGTATAGCATTCATGAAGCTATACTATAGCCTTTTATATAAATGTTTTTGATTATATATATATATATTAAAAAACCCAAATAAAAGAAGTTATAAAATAACCTACGTTGATAATGTTACCTGGTATCAACCTGCATTGTTTTATAACTTGCATTATTTTTGCTTTTCAAAGAATTAATCAAAAACATTTATATAAATAAAATAGATTATTGGGTTGTAACCATATCGATCCCTGTAATTATTCTTTAAATTTGGTACTTATTGTAAGAGCGTCTGATAAACGGCTATATTACAGTACTTCAAAAACATTGTTGGTTTTAAGCAGTATAACATAATAACACCCACACACATACTCATATCCACGGGGTTCATATATATATATATATATATATATATA
>NC_068985.1:124326738-124329765 GCF_001194135.2 Octopus bimaculoides
ATATATATATATATATACACACACACATATATATATATAATAACAATAATAATAATAATAATAATAATAATAATAATAATAATAAGGATGATGATGATGATGATGATGATGATGATGATGATGATGATGATGATGATGATGATGATGATAAATGCCCTGATACAGTACCAGGCAGTGTCTCTCATCGCTTCTCATCTTAACTGATTGGAAGTGTTATCATGTACATTGCTTCGTCTTGGTATAAAAGATGGACTACAGCAAATACTCCACTCACTACCACTTATCTGCTTGTCAGTTGTTTGACCTTAACCAGTTGAGGATGTGCCTTGGTGGCTGACGATGTGTGCATCTCTGATCACGAGCAGAAGTAGTGGGGGAGCATCATAGCCATGTGTTGAGAGGAATTCTTTGGGGTTTGAATAATTCACCACTGAAAACATGGGTCTTTTATTCATTATCCTTAAACAAACCGTATTCAGGGACCTTTTGAGTAGGGTGGGCTACTTTCGAGTGGGTTGGGCTAAAGAAAATTGGTTGTGATGCATGTGCCTGGTGTATCCTTATCAGACGGGTAGTCATGATGGGTATATTGCGCTTCGTATATTTGTACCCCAGTGTCATTTCGATGGCATGAGCTGCTCTCTCACTCAATAATAATAATAACATTAATAATGATAATGATAATAATAATAATAATAATAATAATAATAATAATAATAATAATAATAATAATAATAATATTTTCTACTCCAGGCACAAAGCCCAAAATTTTGGAGGAAGGGGCCAGTCGATAAGATCGACTCCAGTACGTAACTGGTACTTAATTTATCGACCCCGAAAGAATGAAAGGCAAAGTCGACCTCGGCCTAACATTCTTTCGGGGTCGATAAATTAAGTACCAGTTACCTACTGGAGTCGATCTTATCGACTGGCCCCTTCCTCCAAAATTTTGGGTCAGTCGATTAGATCGACCCCAGTACTCAACTGGTACTTATTTCATCGACCCGAAAGGATGAAAAGCAAAGTTGACCTCGGCGGAATTTGAACTCAGAACGTAACGCGTTTCCATAAATCACATGACCGTTTTAGTCAGCATCATTAGTCGGTAGCCGGCATAACGGAATAGGAGCTTTATTTGAATATTCAAAACGTTATCATAAAGAAATTTAAAGATATATATACATATATATATATACCATTCTTATACAAGAATATTGTTGAGAGTGACTTCGAAGTTTCAGCCATCTAAGCCATTGTCGGACTGCTGGCCGAAACTTTGAAGTTACCGTCCTGCCAACAACATTCTGGTATAAGAATAATAAATTTGTACTCTACAAAAGTCGAGAGAAACTCTCTTTTACTCTTATACTCTTTTACTTTTGACTTAAATACGCTAATAATTTTAATCACTTAATTGTGCAAATGACCACAAGCTGTATAGAAGAGACATACTTGTGGAAACATGTCTAAAGATAATGGAAATTAGTCTTCACATACATGAAATATGAAATATATATATTTAAATTCAATAGTAATTTTCCTCCATTCCATACATACTTGAATATTAATTATCTCTATTCCAAAACATGAAAAAAAGGGAAAAAATACCCTCTGACATTGCTATCATAAAAATACGTAAGTGACGTGACGAAATGATTCAGCAATTCAACAACACCATATATTATCAATATTATGGGTTCAAGAGCGGTGAGCTGACAGTAACAGTAGCACGCCGGCGAAATGCTTAGTGGTATTTCGTCTGTTTTTACGTTCTGAGTTCAAATCCCGCCGAGGTCGACTTTGCCTTTCATCTTTTCGGGGTTGATAAATTAAGTACCAGTTGGGTACTGGGGTCTATCTAATCGACTGGCCGCATCCCCCCAAATTTCGGGCCTTCTGCCTAGAGTAGAAAAGAATATTATGGGTTCAAATCCCACCGAGGTCAACCTTGCCTTTTATCATTTCAGGGTCGATAGAATATAGCACCAGTAAGTACTGGGGGCGATGGTATCGACTTACCACCCTCCCCTCAAATTTGATGGTTTTGTACCTTAATCATTATTAACACAAAATAAAAGCGTTGGCTTGATTGGATCCTTACTGCACTAGACAAAATGCTTCGTGGCATTTCTTCCGGATTTACGTTTTGATTTCAAATTCTGCCAAAGTTATCTTTACTTTTCATCCTTTCAGTATCAATAAAACAAGTACCAGACGAATATAGAAATCGACAAGCCCATCTCCCAAAATTTCAGACCTTGTGTTTTAATTAGAAAGAATTATTTCTAGCAAAAAAGTAAAAGCGTTGATTAGGATCAATCGTTAGAGTGACGAGCAAACTAGTTTCGATTTCAAATCCTACTTAGGTTGACTTGGCATTTCGTTTTTTCCGGGATTGACAAAATTAGTACTAAGTAATAGGATTGATTCTGCCGATTATTTACCTCCCTCACAAAGTTTGTGACCTTGTATCAAAGTTAGAAAGCATCATCTTCATCATCAATAACAACTTTACTTCCACCCTCCATTATCGATAAAATAAGTGCCAGAGTCAACTAAAATGATTACACCCCACCCATAAAAAAACATTTGGTTTTGTTCCAATGCGAAAAATCATTACTGTTGTTGACGTGGTTGTGGTTAGGCGTAGTAGTAGTAGTAGTAGTAGTAGTAGTAGTAGTAGTAGTAGTAGTAGTAGTAGTAACAACAACAATAGCAAACTCCTTTTCAGAACTGAAGGACGAAGTGAAACTATCGCTGAATTTATTGGAGTTTATTTTTCTATATAAATGTATAAATAATATTTACTACAGCAACAAATGGAGTGAAAGATATCGGTGGCACCGAGAAAAATAACAAAGATCACGAAGGAGATGTGTGTGTGTGTGTGTGTGTGTGTGTGTGTGTGTGTGTGTGTGTGTGTGTGTGTGTGTGTGTGTGTTGTGGGGGGAGGTGTTTGTATGTAAACAATAACAACAGCAAAGAATTTTATCAAAATAACAAGAATGTAATCGACAATGATGACGC
>NC_068985.1:124329797-124336891 GCF_001194135.2 Octopus bimaculoides
ATATAAATGTATAAATAATATTTACTACAGCAACAAATGGAGTGAAAGATATCGGTGGCACCGAGAAAAATAACAAAGATCACGAAGGAGATGTGTGTGTGTGTGTGTGTGTGTGTGTGTGTGTGTGTGTGAATACGTGAGGAAGTCAAAAATTATCCGCACTTTCGCCATAATATATCTTTATTATTGTCACACTACCTTCTGCATATGCGTGCTTATAGTTGGTACTGTTGATCGAAGTTTGCTTATAGTTGATCACGTGATCGAAGTTTGAGCCTGATACACTGCTTTACTGGCCAATAAACTGAAGCCAGCAATTCGCACCGAACGCCGACGCCTATTTTCGAAGTAAGTTTTGGTGTTGCATGACAATGCACGCCCACTCACGGCCGCCCAGACCGTTGAAACCATTAGCCAATTGTGTTTTGAGGTGCTGGAACACCCTGCCTACAGCCCAGATCTCGCCTCCTCTGACTATCATCTTTAAATCGCTCGAAGTTGGCTTATGAAGTCTTGGATTTCCTACGGATGGAAATGTGAAGGAAGCGGTGCATAAATGGTCACACGACCAACCGAAAATCTTCTTCTTGGAGGGAATATGCAAGCCTGTGGACCGCTGGACCAAGTGCATCGAAAAAGAAAAGAGACTATATAGAGACTATATACCTGTTTATCCCCTGCTTTTATGTAAATACATTGTGTGCATATTTTACTCTCCTTCGTGTATATTTATATATATATATATATATAGATACGATCATGCGTGCGTGCGTGCGTGCGTGCGTGCGTGCGTGTGTGTGTGTGTGTGTGTGTGTGTGTGTGTGTGTGTGTGTGTGTGTGTGTGTGTGTGTGTGTGTGTGTGTGTGTGTGTGTGTGTGTACAGCATCTCACAGAAGTATGTACATAATTGTATTTTGTAGAGTTGTTTTAACCCTTTGTCACTGTTGTGACGTCTATTAATTTTGCCTTTAGGTTCTAACAATTGCTTATAAGCCACCCTTTTTAATTTGATGTTTACACTTTTATCGTTTTGAAAATCAGCACATGTTTTCAACGGTTTTTCTTATAAGACTGACGGAAGTATTTGAGTTTAACCCTAGGCGTTAAGAGTCGTTGATGAAGATTAAGATGGTCTACATGAAAATCCGAAATTGCAATCGACTATGTACGCTGGGGACTTACCTCCCTTTGTCATTCATTACGACAGTGCTTTTGTGGCTTTAGAATTGTTTTAACTCTTATCTTTAGCAAAAGCGGTGCTAGTCAGTACCCTTTCTCACTTTTGTGACCTCCATTAATTTTGCCTTTTGGTTCTAATTACTAATAAACCACCTTTTTAATTCGTTAGATAGATAGATAGATAGATAGATAGATAGATAGATAGATAGATAGATAGATAGATAGACAGGCTTAATGGGTTTGCCAGTTTAGTCGCCTACGACCCGACCTTGCAACAGGTTGTACTGGGTTACATGTTACTAGTAGATATACATAGATATATATGCGCGTATATATGTATATGCACACATGTGCATGTACGAAAGCACGTCATTACACGCGTTAATCTGCATGACTTGACTTACGTTTGAGCACACATATTTATATTTTGTCATATGTATATATCTGTGCATGAATATATGTATAAATATGTGCTATAAACAGGCTGGTTATTATTAAACGTTTCTGAGTTAATTTTCGTGTGTTCTGTTTAGTACAATTTTCCACTCTATTGTGCCGTAATAGCAAACAGTGAATAACTTCCTAATAATAGAGATAAATATTGATTCCTTGGTTCCGACTGTATATTTTTACTGCTGAATGTTAGTTATCGCTTACAAACAATAACTAAAACCAGATTCCAGACTCAATGATTATGCTGACCGAAGGAATCGGGCGACATTGATCTCAGGTCAGAGAACAGAGTGACTTTACTAAACTAACATTACGATTTGCATTCATCACAACAAAATTTTCTTATTTGTTGGCTTAACCAGGGGAGGGACGCTAAAGACTGCTGGAGAAGAGAAGAAAGTTAGCTTCCGACCAAAGATCTAACCCAAATGTATGCAATAGAGATGAGTCTAATAAAAATACTTTAGGATACCTAGTGATGGTGATCAACCATGTCTGCCACAGAAACATTACTCCATGGAACTTCCATGCAGTTTCTCCGCTACCAAGTTTCACTTGTAAGGCTTTGTTCGATCCAAAACTCATACACGAGCTTCCACAGAGCAAGATCGAACCTGAAAGCGCGCGAATTTCACACAGTGATGCATGGGCCAACAAGTTAGCAAAATTTTCGTTAATTTGAGATAAGTTCCTTACCATAATTATAGTATCAACAAAGGCAGCGAGCTGGCAGAATCGTTAACACGCTGGACAAAATGGCTAGCGGTATTTCGCCCGTCGCTACGTTCTGAGTTCAAATTCTGCCGAGGTTGACTTTGCCTTTCATCCTTTCGGTGTCGATAAAATAATTACCAGTTGAACACTGGGGTCAATGTAATCGACTCTTCCCACAAGCTGCCCTTCTGGCATCAATCTATGCTAATTTACATACAACTGACTCGCGCATTGCAAATATAATCTGGTGTTTATTGTGGAAACAATGAAATCAACACAATAATAATAATTGTTTCAAATTTTGGGACAAGAAGTAGGATATCGATTACATTGACCTCATTGCCCAACCAGGACTTGTTTTATCGAATCCGAAATAATGAAAGGCAAAGTTGATCTCGGCCGTATTTGAACTCAGACCGTAAACAGCTGGAAGAAATGCCGCTAAACTGTCTTGTCCGACGGGTTACCGATTCTGCCAGCACCACCCCAATAATTAATAACAGTGCTAATAACAAAAACAACAACACCAACAACAACAACAATAATAATGTTAATAATAATAATAATAATGATAATAAAAAAATCTTCGTATGGAGAAAATAACGCTGATGTAAACCCAACGCTGAATCCCAACAGACTGACATAAGATGCAATTTTAAAGCCTCATATATATATATATATATATATATATATATATATATATATACATACATACAAGCATACCCAAACATGCATACATATATACATACATACGCACACACGCACACGCACACACACACACATATGTATGTATATATATATATATATATATATCAAAGGGAGTTTTAAGAATAAATGATTCTAAAGATGGGAATCATAAATATGACAATAAGTGGAAATAGTCAAAGAATTAGCATCAAAAGTAGATTTCGCAACGGGCCAATGAAAATACTTCCCGATAATAAAAGTCAATGATGAAATAAGAAAAAACATAAAAACAACAAACCTGGCCAACGCATGCATCGAAGAAACTAGGCACGAGTATCAATTTTACCAGGTTAAACGAAATAATATATGCTGCAGACACTATAGATATAATGAAAAATGAGCACTTCCTATGATATATAAAAATATCGAAATCCATGCATAAAACATGGAATTATAACAAAAACAAGGAATAAAAAATATCTCTTAATCATTAATGAGAGCAATAACAAAAGGATGCAACTAAAGAAAGAGGGATGAATATAACAGAAATATAGTACCAAAAAAAACAAATTATGTATTCGAAATCAAAGAAACAAATGATCTCTAAACAGCAAAGAATCAGTCAATTTGTGAAGCAACAATGATTTTTTTTTTTTAGTATATCAAAAAAATCTAACTCAAATCCAAACCGATTTCATCAAGAACAAAATAGAAATAAAATAGAAATCAACGCACCACGAGTGGGGTAGGAAGATTCTGGAAGCAATATAGACAGCAAGAGAATTTCTGAATTTCAATGAATACAGTGCCTAAGCAATCGGGAAAATCACATCAGTAGTCCCGGACGCAACAAAATACTACGTAACTGGAAGACACCAGGCAGCGATAATATCTCAAACTTCTATAGAAAATATTTTAACAGAAGAAATATTCAATAAGTTATTCAGGGACTGAAAACATCATCTGACGGGTTACCGAATGCAAACCCATCCTAATCCTCCTCGACTAAAGAAACCCTAAAAACTACAGACCCATAATCTACCTCCCTGCAGTTTTCACTGCATTAATATCACAGATGATAAATATAGATAACAGCAACAAATTTTCATAATGGCAAAGAGGAAGCTACCAAGGAATTTGTGACTGTAAAGGATTATTACCTATCAAAGCTATGACCAAACCTGAAGAATGAAGGCATTAATTATGGCATGATTGACTACCAGAAGGCTTTTGAACGTATTCTTCACACGTGGATCCTGAAAGCATTAGTCATGATAATGTTGACACATGCATTAAACATGTTGTGAGTAAATGGTGAACAATTGTGCAGAAACAAAAGAAGGAATTATAAAACCAAGTCTCATCTCGTAAAAGAAGAATATTCCCTTTCTATCTCAGGCTAATATCTTTAATCAACACGTTAAACTAGACTGAACTGGAATACAAATACTTCGGTAGGACAAACAATTTTTATATATGGACAGCTTTATGTTGTGTGCTGCAGATGACAAATAACTATAAATACTGCTACAAAGAGTGTAGGAATTTACTAGAAGAATTGGTATGAGATTCCAATTAGGAAAATGCAATATTTAAGACAGAAAAATTAAGAAAATTAATGAAGTGTTACATAAAGACACAAAAGTAAGAAAATTCGTGCGAACACACCAATACTCTGGAATTAATGAAAGAAACGGCAAGAGGGAGAATATTATATATGCATTAGATTAATAACTAAAATGCTAATTGCCAGCAACACTCAAAACGTTAATAGCCGGCAGTACTCTAGCTGTTCCGGCAATAAATTGGAAGCTGAATGAATCACTAAGACTAATAGGTAAAATAACAATTTTGTTCCACCAGAATCAGCACTGCAGAAACAGAAACAGTGCTTTAGAAAAAAAAACACAAGAATAATAATGACAGCTTTTAAAATACACCACTCAAAATCTGATATAGAAAGGTTATACTTACCATAAATACAGGGAGTAGTTGGCCAAGGGAAACGAGGATACTAATATAATATATCCACTAAAGGTTTGCAGAAATTACTTCAAACGGCTATGAATCATGAACAAAACAAAGGAAACTGTATTCTGTCTAAAATAAAGCCAGCAGACACAAAACAAAGGCTGAAATGACAGAAAAACAGATAAGTATGAAGAAAAAGAGGCATAACATCTGAAATTGTGCAAAGCCTAGAATCGAAGTTAAAAATTGAACCCTCTTCAAATGCCTTCTTCAAATGATGGCAAGAAAATCCCCTACACTGCCAGTAACTTAAAATAATGAAAGAATTGTAACATTTATTGCGAAGTCTAGAACCCAAAATTAAGACTGAAAGATTTTTCATTGAGGCTCAGGATTAAAACATTTATAATGAGAGGCAAGGTTCTGAATATCAGTTGAATATCGCCTTTCTCCTATTAATTTCTTATTCTTCGTGTTGCTAAGGCTCCAGCAGTCGAGTAAAGAAGTATTAGGCAAAACGCAGATTCTCCATTAGTTTTATTTACAATATATATACAAAGGTGTGGCACGTTGCTCTTTGCAACCATCTCATGCGTTATGTATTCGTGGTTCCCCGTTACGCGGACCCATTGCCTCAGGAGGTGCGACAAGCGGACCAGCCTAGGGGACAAGCCAGTGAAGTATGCTCTGCAAGATGTCGCAGCGGGAAAAGAGAGCGAACCTCGTGGTTTCTTCCTTCGTATAGTTTGCTATCGCAAGCCTCGTTGTGAGCTCGTGCATGGCAAATGGATGCAGGTGAGATCTCGCTCCAGTCTCGGAGATGGCAATGGCTGCTGCGAGATCTCACCCAATATGGCGCTGACTGCTTGTGCCGCTATACATTCTTACCAGAAACCACCCAACATATGTAATGGAGCAGAATACATTAACTGCAGTATGTATGGAAAACAATTATCCTCATTTTTCTGATTGCTCAGTTGTAACCAAGAGCACATACATGTATATACACGTTATATTTGCGGTTTTCAAACACTGGATGTCAATCCAACATTAAAACAGGAAAGCGGGGTATAAACTATCCATCACAAAAAGCCTTAGAAAATGATAAAATGGTTATATTCTAAGATATGCTAATACACACAAACAGAAATCGAAGATAATTGGTCGAATATTGTTGTCACGGACCACAATATAGCAAGTGTTCCTTAATCAAGCTATCAACTCCAACAGATGATAATGCAACTCTAAAAGAATTGGGGAGAAATTGCGTTCGTTAGTATAGAGAGAGTAAGTAATGATGATGACAACGACTATGACAGCTACGACCGCGACAATTATGATAATTTTTTTTTTTCATATTCACAGTGAATCAATTTTTGTAGGAGGAATGCTGTTGAATGAGTCTACACCTCCAATACTCAACTGGTCTTCATCTTATTAACACCAGAAGGACAAAGCCAACTTTAGTCTCTGATTGAATTTGATCTCGGGATGTAGATTGACGCAATCGGATCAATGTAATGTGTCGGGTGTGATGTTACAACACGCGGTTAATGTCGTTTTGTGTGTTATATGTGCTTTCTGTCACGCTCCACACATGCAGAGTATACACGGTCGCATGCCATCTTTTCATTCTCTGAAGGTGCTGCCTTTCAATATTCATGTGTGTCCAGTCCTCTAACTATAATACTGATAACAATGATAATATGTCGTTGTTGAGGAAGTGTAAGAAGAGGAGGATGTAATAGCACAGTTCCTATTGTGATGGGAGCCTGGAAAGTTATAATTAAAAAGTAGCAAATAAACTGGAAAAGATAATCACTTTGACCAAGTCTTTGTCAGGTTAAGACTTGCAAGATTTAATTACTCTGCGGAAGATTCGTGTACTTAGCAAAATCCTGTCGAAAGGAGCGAACAAGAAAGCCTGAAAGTGAGAGCTCAATTTATGAGAAAAAAACAACCAAATTCAACTCAGACTCAAATTACAATTTATCATATAAAAAAAAACTTAGGGACACATTTGATAATATAGTCCTACACACACACACACACACACACACACACACACACACACACACACACACACACAT
>NC_068985.1:124337196-124338597 GCF_001194135.2 Octopus bimaculoides
ATATATATAGTCTGAAAATAATGGTTTCAAATTTTGGCATAAGGCCAACAATTTTAGGAGAGGTGTCTATACGGTTAGACCGACCCCAGTACTTACTTACTCGGTATTTATTTTTATCGACCCCGGAAAGATGAAAGACAAAGCCGACCTCGGGGGAATGTTAAATCAGAACATAATGAGCTGGAATAATCTGAAAATAATATGAAATGATCTTGGCACTAACTCTTTGATTACAATGTCTGTTTGATCCGAGGCGACCGAGGAGGATAAAGAACAATAACGACGATTTTTGTCTAAATTGAAGAAAATGTTATGCAAAAATTAGCTATAGCCCCTTATAGTGTATCTACACATTGATCATTAATGTTCATACACATGTACACGCGCGCGCTTATATGCTAATCAAAGATATGAGTGCAAGTACATAAGAGAACACTCGAATTGACATTAACCACATGTTGTAGGAACATAGCCAACACATCACATTGATTATAATAATCCAATATGTCATGGATAAAGAACTTAAACACACACACTGAAAAACAGTGATGATGACGATGATGATGATAGTGGTATTGGTGGTGGTTGTGGTGGTAGTGCTGACGACGGTAATGAAGATAGCGATGTGATGATGATTGTGGTGATTTGATAATGATGATGATGATGATAATGAAAGCGGCGGCGGCGGCGGCGGCGGCGGCGGAAGCAGTGGAGACGGTGGCCGTTGTCGTGATGCTTCCTGTGTTCATAGAATACGAATTTGTTGGGTGGAGAAAGCGAAGTGATGGGATAGCAGCATAATCGATTAAATCGATCTAGTACTTTCGTGTATGTGTGAGTGTGTGTCTGAGTACATATCTTATCGACCAACAGTAATGAAATACTAAGTTTAAGCTGGCAGGATTAGAACTCATATATACAGGAGTTTTAGTCTCTCCTTCCCACACCCTTCTCTTTACAATTTGCTCTTTAGAAGGTAAAGTGAATGAGCTTCTAAAAGTGTGGTTAGAGGTAAAGGTAAAGTTACCTTCTCGGGTCATGCCGACTTATAAGGGCTGGTTTACCGGTTTTCATGGCGTATAAATTCCCCACCTTGATGGTCCATCGCAGGATTACTCATTTTTGCCAGTTGAGTGGACTGGAGTGACGTGAAATGAAGTGTTTTGCTCTCAAGAACACAACACGTCGTCAGGTCCAGGAATCGAAACCACAATCTTACGATCATGAGTCCAACACCCTAACCACTAAGCCATGCGCCTCCGCAGTTAGAGGGGATTGGAGAGGAATCTAAATGGATAGCCAGATGAGAATAAGCAAACAACACGAGCTGCACAACTTTGAAGGATCGGCAAGTAAGTCAGTCTGAGAGAGTGGTGTGACTCACCATATTTCCCAGTTGCT